>NC_066838.1:25082788-25382788 GCF_001640805.2 Lates calcarifer | reverse complement strand
CATACTGATGGACTGGTTAGTAACAGCTGGGGTTCTAGTGGTAGATGATCCCACAAATCCAGCAAGAATAAACACTGTGCTGTGTTCAGAACAAACATGGACAGCAACCAGGTTGGGTGAAATCCTGGATGGAGAGGCATGTATAGTGCAGAGTGTATATCCTTCAAAAGAAGCCTTAAATATTTTGCTCCATAAGGACAGGGACTCACTTCAACTCACGTCATTGTTTCAGTACAAAAGCGACTATGCAGAAGTCCTACAACTCTTCAGTTGTGAAATGACTTAATTAAGATAATTACTTTAAATATTTTTGTCCTCAGCAAATCAGCCTCTTCTGGTTCAATACATGAAACACTAAGAGGGAGCTGAGGTATCCTGTGTTTCTCCATCCTGCTGACTTTAATTTTTTCATTTAGTCTCTATGTAATACTGCTTCCTGTCCGTGTCTGCATAGCTGCTAGACAGTCTGTGAAAGTCCAGCAACTTGGTGTCTTGTGTGTATTTATAGGTAATGAGAACAAAGCAGCAAAATATCCAATAGAGTTCTTCATGTAATGGGAGTCATTTCAAACTAAACTACTACAAACTACAAACCTAATTATCCACAATTGATAGTTAAACTTGCATTTTGGGGAATAGGGACAGCTAAACAAGACCCATAAGCCTTGCTGTCAATTAAATAGAATTCATAGGCATTTTGTAAAACCAATTTAAATAAGTTTATAGCATGCAGGCAAGGTAATGGATAACAACACGACTGTTAAATTTGGTCTATTGCATGCAAGACTTAGGGAGATGTCATTAAATTAATAGCAAATACATTTTTCCACAAATACCTGCAGGGATTTGCTCCAGCTACAAGAGCAGGGGTGTGAATTTCAAAAGAGCCAACTGTCATATTCGAGCATGTGTTGCTTGGCACGATTGAATTAGCACCAGATGTGACTTGTCTGCAGCCTACAGGTGCTACACAAGTGACCACCTGTCCAATCCTCCAGTCCTTACGGAGTCTGAGTGTAGATACAAATTCAAACTGACTGCATGCTGACTGTTTATTTATTATTCCGGTGGGAGAATCAGTGGGTGAGCTTTCCTAAACTTATATTATTGTTTTGTTTTGGTTTATTTTGTATATTGTCAGTTTAGTTGAAAGAGTTAGCAAGCTGTAGAACTGAAAGGGAAGCAGTTGGACAAACTGTTCAGCCAAGTATCCCCAGGAATTATGTTCATATTTGAAGATTTCCGGCCAATGCCAAAACAATGTCAAAGTAGTTTCAACACTCTCATCGACCTTGTTGATGCCACAGAAAGAAGCTTTTTTAAAATTATTTAAATAAAAAAGGTCTTCTACCCTTTAGGCATGCTGCCTGCCCGACATCAAATGATGATTATGCAAATATATTTTGTTTTTAAAGGTTTAACAGCAGGACACACAAGGCTTCCCTCTTCAATGAAAATAACCATTTTGCCTCGATTTGCTTCCAAAACCTGTTCGTACATAAACACCTTAAACTCAGATTTAAGTTGAGCACAGAGAAACTTTCCCCCTTCAGCATATGAATATGAATAGTCTGTTCTTCTCAAACTGTGAACATGCGTCATTCTGCACAGTGAAGGTCAAACACACTGGTGGAGGAGGACTCAGTAAGAGAGGGATGAGAGGATAGGAGTATGTGATTACTATTCGGTTACTTTTCTAAAATACATGGCCTTTGTGTACACACATCTCGTCTGTGCTGTCTATGTTTGTCCTGTTGTCCTTGGGAAGAAGAAAACTTACTGGATTCAAAAATGGTGTGTGGTAGTGAGTAGGTCTGGGCATCGTTCAAAAATGTTCGATACTGGAACCAGTACTGATACCTTGACTTAGATACTGGTTCCTGAACAATACTTTTTTTAATAAAATCAATTCTAACAGTAAGAAAATGACATTACACATTATGGTACAAATCTGCTCTCACTTTCTGCTCTTAAATTGATTCTGTGCACATTCAAATGCTTCATCAAACTGGTTGTGTTGCCAGCCTTAGCAACAATGTGCTTTTTCCAAATATTGCATCACGCACTATTGACAACAATCTTGCTAAAATGGAGCCAGCTCAGTGGCATTTTTTAACTGCTTCGACACACACACACACACACACACACACACACACACACTGTAGTTCACAACACAGATACACATGAACCGCATCTGTCGGCATAACCACATAAGTATTTTTCCTGCATGCCTCTACTACGTGTAACGTTACAGCCAATCATGGGCAGCATTATCAGATCTTGATCACGCGATTAAGGTATCGAAAATTGGCACCGAAAGACAACGCATCTTTTGATACCAGGTAGTAAAGCATTACAGTCGGTGCCGTAAAAGAACTGAAGTTCAGTACCCAGCCCTAGTAATGAGAGACAGTGAAGTGTCCTTGACTCCTGAGCAAGGCAACCTTATCTAATCATGTTCATTAGATATATTGGATGATAAAAGACCCACCACTAATATTGATTAAATATTAAGATTCACCCTTAGAAGGATAATTGATGACTTTCATTTGGACTATGGTAAGATTTGATTGACTTCCACATGCATACTAGGTTTGTCATTTGATTGATACTTCTATGTGGGAGCTAACCCCGAGGTCAGAGAGTTCAGTGGATGAATGGATGGATTTGATGTGTTCTTCACACCAGCCTGAAGTATCTTACAGTATACCTGCAGATTGTGGACCTTAATCCATGTTACATTTGCTGGTAAACATAATACATACATAATAATAACATAAGTAAGATATTATGGAAAAGTAAAAAGGAGGATGCTCTACAAATGGCTCCGCAATTCCATGACTTTAAATTTATACCTGCCATGAACTGAGGTTGTATCAAAATTCAATCAGCAGGTATCTCATAAAAGCAGAAAGTTCTGCTGTAAATGCCTTTAACCCCCAGGGCTTAAATGGGTGCTGACATTTAGGAAAGAACATGATGTTTTTGATGTGTTGTCACCGTTTATGTTGTTGAAAAATGTGACACATTTCAAATAGTTCTCTTGCTGCCAATAAATGCCCAGGGCTTATGAGAAATGATCATTGAAAGCCTCTAAAAACATGAATATTAAATGAGTAATAGTTTTAGATAATCTTTCGAAAAAAACTATTTATTTTAATGAGGTTTTCTAACTACTACTGGAGCAGAACCTGGAAGTTCTGATTCCACTTGATGGACTTTTTGCTTTGTTATAATGCATTAAACTATTTAATCAGTATTTTATAAAATGCAAACATGTGCATGTCAAAGCACATGAAGTCATAATTAAAAAAAATAATTATATATAAAGTATTATCATATGCTCCACTCAATAACAGTTATTGTGGAGGCGGAGCTTTACCACAGTGCTACACTGCCGTCACAAGTTAAGGTTTTTAATCACTGGGTGCATTTACAACAAAATATAAAGCGAAGCATAAAAACTGCATCTGTTTTCTGTGAAATACATAGAGGTCAGATGTTCACATGACAGAGCACCTTGAACCATAAATGGTTCTCATTGATCTGCTGGTTCATTTATATAAGCTTCAGTGCCTCCACTGCAAAAGATTAGAAGCTTAGGTGGTGAGTTTATCATTTGCAGACAGAGCTTGTTTTTTTTTTTTTTAGGACACATTTTCTTCACTTTAGTATCTGATTTTTCCTGTTTCATACTATCATTATGATTGAATATCGAATTGTAATTTGTGAATGCAACTGCCTTGTCAGGATTTAAGTTATTTATCCATTATTCCGTCTGAAAGTCTCACCAAAACCATTATTTTTTTTACAGTTTCATTCTTCTCATGCAACCCTGAGTGTTGTTGTAATTTATCCCAAGAGCTGCTACATGTTAATCACAAGCATTGATCGTGCAGGGCTCGAGGCAGGGAGGCGAATAATTGAATGCCTTGATCTTTGTTTACAACAGAGGAGCTGTGGTGAATAAGTCTGCAGGGGTGAGGGGAGCTTAATTTGTATTGTCCTTGTACAAACAGACATGACACACAATTATGTACAATCGGGTCCAAGAGTTTGAGATGCCTAGTCAAGATGTCTCTATTTTGCTTTTGTTTCCAATTTAATACAGATTTTAAAAAATTACATTCACACATTAATATCAGATGAACAATTTGAGTGAAAAATCTACATGAATCTCAGAATATCTCAGTATTTGATATGTCCCCTTTTAGCTTTAATGACATTGTGCATTTGAACTGACCTGAACCCCACAAGTGCAAAATCTGATGACCCATGTTATCAGAAAAGTCCATGACAGTTAGGACTCTTCCTAGGTTTTCAAATGGTCCCAACAAGTGAACTGGCTGCAGGCTGAGTCACTTGAACGAGCCCCTAATGAGTAAATTAAATCCACCTGTGTGGATCTGAGTGTCATCTGAACAAAAGCTTCAATGGAAGGGATACGCCCCAAGGAAATCTGACCTTTTGTACAAAGGAGCTAGGTTGGTCAGTGTAATATGTGAAATAGTGTAATATTAGTTTTTTTTCTTAACATGTTTCTGAATCCTCAAAATCTCTGATTAATTCCAGGTTTATGTAAAAATATACATTTTTCAATGTTGTCTTAGACTTTAGGACCCCACTGTATACAGGACTGTGGGCAAACATAGAAACACCTCTAGTGCTGTAGGTAAACACAGCAGCAGGAACAGAGGTATTGAACATTTTTTAAAAATTCAGGAGCTGTGTTTACTCATTAGCTTGAGTCCAGCTGGAGGCTAAATGCATTGACTTTGTCTGACCTTGATCAAATGCCACATCAGCATAATTCTATCTTTGTTTAAAATATTAATTCAAAAGTAACATGTTTTAAGTGGCCATTAAGCAGAGATACAAGTCAGAATTGGGCAGCACAGTGGTGCAGTGGTTAGCACTGTTGCCTCACAGAAAGAAGATTCTGGGTTTGAACTCGTTGTGCCTGTGTGGGTTCTCTCCAAGTACTCTGGCTTCCTCTCACAGTCCAAAGAATTGCTTTAGGTGTGAATGCAAGCTGTTTGACTCTATATGTCAGCCCTGAGATTGATTGGCAATCTCTCCAGGATGTACCCTGCCTCTTGCCCAATGTCAGCTGGGATTGGCTCCTGCTCCCCAGGTGCCTTAAGGATAAGTGGTGTAGATAATGGATGGATGGATGGATGGACAAGTCTGAATTTCACAAGGTTGCCGAATAGAAGGAAAGTGTTGTACTTTTAGATATGTTCAATGTAAAAATGCAGTCAAGTAGCTATTATTACAGATAACTTATTGACTCTTCCCACTAGGTAATGAGATTCTAGTAATCCATTACTATGATGTCTCTAACCTGTAGAAGAATGAAGGTGAATGTGACATCTGCTAATTACTTAATGATTAATAGAGACAAAAGCACCACCCCAAGGTTGCTGTCTCTCCACCTTCCTCAAATTATATAGACTAATGAGTGTCACAGCAACTATAAAAATGCAGGCATCTTTTTCTAAGGACATTGTTATTGCCAACTTTCTTGAGGGCGAAGAACAGTGTTATGGACCAGTGGTGGACGACTTTGTGTCTTGGTGTGATGAGCCTTTCCTCCATCTAAACGTGTCAAAAAATGAAAGACATGAGCATTGATTTTAGAAAGTCTCCACCAAGCCCACCGCCAGCTGTTATAATAGATGTTGACATCGACCTAGTGGAGCTACAATTCTTTTGTATTATTCATCTTGAACCCCTCTGTATTCTGTCAACATGTGAACCCTTGCTGCTTATCAAATGTGCACTAGTGGGACAAAGAAGATAACCTTGAACCTTTGGCTAATCAGAATAATGATATGGCATCTATCCAAGTATTTGTGATGATACCCCGATATTAGGCAATACTTCTAGTCTTTTAAATGAAAGGTGCCCAGCACATACATACAATGTTTCTCTATCTAGGAAATCTCAAGTTAAAGTCCTAAACATTTTACTTGTGAACAAGCAAATTGAAAAGCCCATACAACCTCATAAATAAGAAATTACAGAAATGTACTCTTAAGACAATGCAGACACAGAGCATGTTATTTTAGGCTTATTAGGGTCTTACCACTTCTTGCTAACAGAAAAGGTTAAGCTCTGTTCATTGGGACTTGTCGAAACATTTCTGGTAAGTGCAGGAGTCCAAAAAATGTAATAACACTTCATCATAAAACAGATCCTGGAAAGCACTGAGCACCTCAGACTGATGTAAGAGTATGAGAGACTGAATTTTTCCTTTAACTTTCCTTGAACTGACCATGACCCCTGATATCGGACTGCAAAGAAGCCAATTTCAGATAGTTCACACAAAGTCCTTTAGGTTTAACTGGGTTTTGTTGGGTCATTTGATAAATGTTGGCAGTTTTTAGCAGGGTATTTGTTGAAACTTGTCAGTCCACAGTTCTTAAAAAGTGAGTTATTGCTATTTCACCATAACTTTTGTTGATCAGTTATCTCTTCAAGAACCTTAATTTATCTGGTCAAGGAGACAACCAATAGTCTGAATATCATAAATATCAACAATTCACATTTGAGGTGAAATGAGCTGATAATACATTTGCAAAATGCCTAATCCCAATCCTAATCCTAATGTAATTCTAATCTATTTCTTAAATCAAAGTCTTAACCTTCAAACAGTCCTTTGAAGTAAATGAAGACATGTGTCATAAAGAGAGCAATACATCAAATAATGCAAAGTCACACAGTCATAGGCCATAGACAAGACAAAATATGCTTTGCATTCAGTGTAATGCACCTGTTACAATCTTGTATTGTAATTATTTCTAGAAGCTGGAAGTTCTTCGATGGACTATTTTTTCCTCCTTATCTGTTATGTCTTCTTATGTGTGTATAAACAAATGAAGTAAAATAAAATGTGTTGAATATAACTGATGACTTTCCAAGCCCAGTATTTACTGTTGAACCTGAGGCCAGACTGCAGAGAAAGTATGATAAACTCCAGATCTCCCTGTGAGAGGATGATCAAATGACTTTTAAGAGTTTTATAAATAAATCAGAAGCAAAGACATTCTCCTCTTACACACAGAGAAGGTGCGAAACATGAGAATTTATTCAAACAAATTACGGTTACTAAAGTGAAGGTTAATATGCGCATATGCTGCAAATGACTTGAGTTTTGCTGCCATATTCAGACTCAGGTTTTGAAAGTTGTTGCAGGCCAGCATGTTTGTATTCTCACAGTCTGAGTTAATCAGGGAGTACATCAAGAGGAGGAGAAATCAATGACAGGAAGCTGTTTCTTTAACCTTGTCTGGCTCTGATCAACCTGCTCCACCTGGTAGAGTTCCAATTTTACGCTCTTGTCCAATTTCCTTTTCTCTTTATCTCTGTCTCCGTTTCTACTCGTCTGTCTTCTCTTGTTATTTTTACTTTTTTTTTTTTTCATATATAACTATCACTGTTGCAAACTCAGAAACTCACACATTCATATTAGGAAGCTGCAGATTGTCTATGGGGGGAGCTGTCACTGTCAAACCTGCATCACCAGGAAAGTCAAATAACAGCAGTAGTAGATTCATACCACCTTTTAGATAAGGGTGAATTCTTTGCTTATGTGAAAATATTTCAACTCGTGTCTTTGCGTGCTGCCATAAAGCAAATTAGCATCTATTCGCACCCACTCATGTCTTTCCACTCATGTTTGTGCTTTTGCTTTGCTTTCTGTCTTTGACTACTAATGGTGTTCTAGAGGACTGCTTTTACGAATATGTCACTGCATTGTTGGAATCACATGTTATACCAGCAGCTGCACAAGGACACAAAAACACGTGCTTGGATAATGTAATGTTGATCTGACAGCTAGTGTCATGACAATTAGTTGTTTGTAAAGGAAGCAATGTGTCAATAAATGAAGAAAAATAAGACTGCAAGCAGATGGAAACAATGCAGGTTCTGCAACAAAACTGAACCAAGCTTGACAGTTCATTCTTGACCTTGGGAACACAACTCAAGGTCCACTTCCTTGCTTGTTAGAGAGTGCTTTCCTTATTTTGAATACTCTCAGCACTTTGAAAACTTGACAGTTAAAAAATACTCTTATTCATTTGGTTCATTCAAAGGTTCATTAGAAGTACATATGTGCAAATACTTGTTGTAAACCTTGGCTCTTCCTAACTTAGATTATGTCCTAAAGCAGTCTTGCACCATCCAATACAGTCTCTCTTCTGAAGAACTGAATTGTAGATTGTATTGTAGATCTTGTTTCTAACCATGGTGACAGACAACCACAGACTCTTTTCAAGATAAATGGTGGTAAGAAATGAAAATAAAAGGTAGTTTGTGAGGATGGAAGAATGAAACCTTTGTATTAGTTTAATGTATGATTCCTAATGATATGTACAATATGAAAAAAGCCCCATTCTCCTCCACACAGCAAGAAATTTCTTAGAATCATTATTAAAATCTCAGCCAATAACTATTCAGAGAAGCTTGAAAAGGAGAATCCGATAATTGCTTGGAATAATAGACAGCAAATAACCCTCTGCTGCCCTCTTTTTCTGACATTTTCCATAACTTGTTTTCCTCACAAGACTCCCTACAGTCTTCTCACAGGAGAGACTCTGGTGCCCACCCGTAGTATTATTAGAGCAACATTCATGGATGTTATTCCTTCTTTTATTGAGTAGTAGCATATTGAGCTGCAACAGCTTATTAAAAGGGGAGGATGGCTTTTGTTCACAGCCAGGGCTCATTCATCAACAGGATATTGATCAAAGTACCAAACCTGGTGACATGTGCCATGACACCATCTGTGTCAGCACAGGTTGAGGTCCAGGTGGATGACGTGCTCCCAGCTCTTAGTCATGAAAAAGAATCAAGAAAAGACAGGGAAAAGACAGAGAAGGAGAGAGAGGGAGAGAGAATGCCAGATACACCTCGTCTCCCAGGTCTCATTTCCAGTTTTCAGAGCCTTCCAATATTCCCCCATGTCTTTAAAGAACTGGGGATTAAACATTCATTGTATTGATCTGTGTATTAGTCACAATGAGAGGAGAAACCTCTGCTCTTTGAAATGTTTTAAGCTTTACTTGTGTGTAATGTGTTTTTAAGTGATTACTGCTGTGTTCATTAATCACCCAGACACTGCTAATGCTGGTGTTGTTGTTCTCCTGTTAGCTTTAGAACAAGCTCTGTACTTTTTTCACCTGATGAAGGTCAGTGGTTGCATGACTAAGCCAGCCCTGTTGCTTAGCTAATAGTTTGTGAAACTATTTTTAACCATGTTTTTTGGAAAAACACTTGCAGACCAGCCACAAACATTTCCTGAAGATTCTATTTGTCCAAGTGAAAGTGAAATGCTCCCACATTTACATAGCTTATCTATGAGTCACATATTCACTCTCTCCTGTCAGGCGCATGGAAGGGCTTGTAATGATTTCCTTTAGCTGTCCTCATGACATTCTGTGAATTCTGTAATTCTTGGAAGCTTAAAAGATGATTTGGCCCATGGTCCATTTCTGCAGTAAGGACATCAGCAGATGCTTTGAACTTGTTTTCACTTGTCAGGATTGTATTTCTGCAGTCCCACTTTCATAGGTTAAAGTGGGCTAATCCCTTCAGGGCTGACTAAGACACACCATGAATGGACTTGAAGTGATTTGCTAGTCTAGAACACACAGCCCACAATGCAACACTTCCTGTCGGAGCCTGTGTTAAATCAGAACTCCCTCGAAAAGCTAATGTAAATATGTAAATATTGACTCCTCTGATATAATGCAACCCCCACTTTTTCAAGTGTAATCTCCCAAACAAAAATGCATCAGAATTTCCTGTCTATTAAGAGTGAATTGAGACTTTTAAACTTGTGTTGATGATGCAATAAAAGAGTACCATATTACTTAAAGATCCTTTCTCCCTTATTTTGCTGGAGCTCAGCCTGAGCAGAGGTCTATTCAGCCAGAATAACTAAAAATGTTTTTTTTTTTTTTTATGGTTATGGTCGGTTATGGTCGCTTAACCTCAGGTTTTTTCCTATGATGTTTTGTGATGGTTTAACAAAATCACACTAATCCTGTGGCTGTGTCAGAGCTGTAATATTGCCAAGTATAGACTTTAAACTCTCAATGCAGATCAATGCAACAATGCTCCATAGTGCTGTTGTTCTCAATATTGTGTGAATTTAAGTAGATTTTAAACTCAATGGTAAAAAAAAGTCAAAAGCAGCACAGAAATGAGGCATGCAAGCTAATTTACCACGTTAAGTCATTTAACCAGCTGCCATCAGCCACTGGTGTCCACCAGCTGAGGACATCAAATATGGCAACCAGAGGGCATGTTACGTTACCTGGAAAAGCTCTCTTGCCTCCAGTAATCATAAAATCAGTAAAAAAAACAAACAAACAAAAAAAGATGCCACAGCTGTTACATTTAAGTTAAATTAATTAAAAAGGAAGAAGAATCCCAGCCAGTTATTCTTAGCAAGGCCTTTTCACCAAGGCAGCAGCTAATTTCAGCTGGTGAATGTTTCTACACCGTCTCTGAAATCCACCAATTACCCTGCTACCAGTGAGTGGGACCCTGAATGATGTTGTATTAATGGCGACCCTTTAGCCTGGGCACACGACAGCTGCTCATCCATCAGATGAAAATCAATTGTGTGTCAATTAGCAGAAAGACCTATGCGTGTGGAGAGACAGCACATTAATGAATGAATTCCAAGGCTTGCATCAGAGGTTTCCTTCTTGTGGGAATTTAACGGGTGCTTTGGATAATATCTGGACAACACTATGTGTCTTGAGAGTTGAGATGTGGAAATGCAGTAGAAATTAAGTTTTAGTAATTTCTCCCTTCTTCTGTATCCCAGGATGATTCCTCACCTCACAATCTAAGTTAAATGCCAACATTCAGTGCAAACTTAGAGAACAGTGTTCCCTGTGAGGCAGAAAGTAAGGCTGTTGAGGCGTGGATGAACCAAAGGTTGTCCCGATACAGATCTGCAGTTAATGCGCATGGTTTAATAAATTCCAACATACACACACACATGCACCTTTTCAGATCCAGACACAAGCTTCGTTTATTAATTACCAAACACAATTGTTGCAGAATAATTGCTTCAGTTCCCATGTGGTCCAGAACAAATGAGATAATTTGAGGCACTAATTCTTCTTCATGTATTCTGAGAGCTGAAATTTGTGCTGAAGCTTTTTGGTATTTTTACTGCCAGAGTCGAGAAAAGCCTTTGTGGGCCCGCTGGAAGTAGCCAACCTAATCTCACAGGAATTGTGCTACCACAGTACTGGCAGGAATTCTGAGTGCCAATGGAGTAAATACACTGGCGTCTTCTAAAAATAAGATGTTGTCTTAGTGCTACAGAGTTACAAAGCAAAAACTTAGAGCAACTTCAAATATGTTGTACCACAAATATAACTTTCATTTTTTCCATGCAGATACAGTATAAAGTCAGCCACACAGACACACATGCAGGCTCTGGCCTCATTTTGAAATGTTTCATGTAGCCTACTTGTTCCCCTTGTTGCTTAGATTGTCCCTCGTGTCTTTATGGATCTTGTATTTCTGTTTGTGTCCTTGGCATTTTCAGAAGCTTTCTTTTTAATAAAGCCACAGTGTCTAAACTGATGCAAACTGCTGTTATAAAACTATGAAGCAAAGTGATACTAAAAAAAAGAAACTGAAAATTTAAAGTAAAGAATTATGAGTTAGTAATGGTGAATCGTAACAAACACTGAAATATACTGGTAATAGTTATAGATACATCATGTATATACATCTTCAGAGGCCACAGTAATGTCTTTACTGCAAGCAGCAACGACTACAGGCCTATACTAATATTTTACCTCTGGAAACTCACAGGCTCTTTCCTTGCATTTAATCTTCACCTGTCATCTGATTGGATTAGCTTTGACATCTCAGCAATAAGATGAGTAAATCAGCTCTGCGTGGAGTTACAGCGTCATCTTGAAAAACTATTTATCAGACCAACACAAAGTAATTCATCTGCTAATCACGATTTGGCAGCGTTAGTATGCAAAGTTTCATAAATCTACTCTTGTCAAAGACTGGTGACGTTCTACAACAAACACCATGTACCTGAATCTACACAGTAAGTTATAGATTTCATGTACTCACATGCTGCATGTGATGGTGCAGTATACGTATTTTGAAATGTAATAATCCAATGTCAAAATATACATTTGATATGAAAACATATATTATACAACAAGTAGTTCTGACCGAACAATTTGATTGGTCCACAACACATTTAGAATGTGCTCAAATTAGCATGACAACACACTTTACTCATCACTAAAAATATTACTCCGCCATATACATTTTACTTTATTGGTAATAGTTGTGTGATTAGGGTGTCCTTTAACGTCATGAGAGCAAAGCGCCTCGGCTTTCTCCATCAGCTGTGTCTGTGACACGGTGCTATAACTTCAAATTCATGTAAAAGTTTGCGGTTGCAGAAGCTACAGCTGTGTGAGTAAATAAATGCAGCGTCTTTGTTATTATGTGGTTGATAAAAGTGAGCATTTATTTGTGCAGTAGGCTGTTGGTTTAGTTCAGTAAAGTCCGAGACCTCGATAAAGCATTAACATCAGCTCAGAGTTCACTCATCTGGGACTAGAAAATCATTTCTGTTGCTAGGTCGTTACTAAGGGTCTGATTATTTGCCGTAGTGATAAACTCGGTTCCATTACACATAGGAGTCCACTGACGGGGCTGATTGTGTTCCAGTTATTAACCATGTATTTCCATGGAAACGGGAAAAACACTCGCTAAAACCTTTTAATGTTGAGAGCAAATTGCTCCTCAACATGAACAGATTTTGATTAGACCTTTTGCTTTGTTGGTAATAGTTGTATAATCGCAATATTAAACTCGAGGGTGTGCTTTAACGTCATTTGAGCACTTCAGTGATGCTTGCGGACCTCGGCGCAAGCACACCCTCTCGGTTAACATTGCTTAATTACAACATACATTTTTAAATTTTAGAATTAGTTTTTTCAGGCAGACAGTGTCAAGTAGTGAGACTTATATTGCTTATATTTTGATTTTACCAGTTAAAGTAATTCACCTGCTATCAAATCATGCCTACTGTGCAGCAGCAGTTTTAATAATGGCTTTAATGGTCTTAAAATGTCATTTAACTCCCACTTCTTTAGTACAATGCTTCTCTTAATGGAAGGTACTTGACATCTTAATCTACTCTGGTATGTTATTTCAAAGAGTTACAGTCATTTTTGAAAACATTATGTCCTCCAGTGAATATAACACATATCAGATATTATATCTTCATTATGTTTTATATTAAGCCCCAAAGATCAAAACATTAACTTTGATAGATCCAATAATGGTTGAAGAAATAATTTTACTTTACTTTCTTTCCACTTCGACTTTCTGCCAGCTTCTGCCTGAAGTTTTGAACCTTTTTACTTTTCATGAACACACACTGTGCTGCAGGATACTCCTACTCTACAAAAATGGAGACTTTCATTTCAACATGAGAGGACTGAAGACATCGCTTTTGATTTTCACTCCTCTTTTTGGTTCTTTGTCAATTTTCATCACTTGGTTGGTCTCAACTTGTAGCCTCCTCAGAAATATGATGTAGTTACTCATTCGTGAAAGGACAGCCCAAAGATATTTCACACATTTCAAAGAAACAGAATATCTTTGCAGCAATTTACCTTAAAACGCATGAATCTGTTGGGGGGAACCAAACGCAGGGCAGGGACTCAGAGTTAGAAAGAATAATAAAAAGTTTATTGTCTGCTCTCTGGGAATAAAGGTGAACGTAGGTGAGGGTTATGGCAGGTGAAGGCAGAGAGCTGAGGGAAGCTGGTGGCTGGTGAAGCAGGGCAGAGTAGGGCTGTGAGTGTGACTGATTGGCAGGCAGGGACATGAGCAGGAAAACAGGCATGCAATGAGCCTTTGGCAAAGTGCGACAAGGATTAGTTCAGTGATCAAAACAACACGAGAATCAAAGATTAGAATACACAGTTCTAAGTGGCCTGAGAATGTGATTTACCACACTGGAAATTTCGGGTTGAGGTTACATTTTGTAACAATTACAAATGTGGCAGACCGTTTTATCCAAAGTGACTTAAAAGTGAGGGACAACACTGAAGCTTCAGTGCAGTAGGAAACATTTAAGCACCAAATCTGTTCAATAAAGCAAAGTGCAGGGAGATCAGGTAAAGAAGTTCACAGTAAGTGCTAGTTTGTTTGAGTGTTAAAACAGGAGGTGCTCTCAGAGGAGAGGAGTCATCAAGAGATTCTTGAGAACAGAGAGAAGTGAAGTATTTGGTTGCTTGAGAACCAGAACAGTCTGGACTGTGACTGGCAGCATCAGTGACTTGATATCCTGCTGAGTTAATGAGTAGATGGCTTGCAGGTGTGCAGGTAGATCAGCAGAGACAGACAAGGGAGCACAGGAGGCACAGGAGAAACACTAGAAAGACAAGGAGTAAACTAGAAGCACAGCCCTGACTGTGACAGAATCAAATAAAAGGAAGAATATCTCTTGGAATCATTATTTTAAATTAAAGTCTGATTTGCCAGTAAGCTTTTGGTAACTGAATATTTTGTGCTTTTTAAAGGAGTTTTTTTTTTTTTTGATGAATTATATTTTTACCTTCCAAAAAAAATATCTAACCACAAGGTCTGAAAACTAGCTGTTTTGTACGGTTGTGTGTGAAAGCCCAGAATAAAACTTTGGTACTTATTTCTACTGGTGAGCGTCAATTTAATTATTTTATTTTTCTTTCCATATTTTGCAGTCAAACTTGAGAATTTTACTTTTTAACAAGACCTGAATTACAGATAAGCAAGAAAAGCAGGTAAAGTTTATTATTCTGAAAGACAAATGTCACCAAATCATTAATAAGGTCAAACTTTGATCGTGTTGACGTCACTCTAACACGGTCTAATATTAAAGAGGCTATTAAAGATTAGAGAGGAAAATGTATGATATTTGAGAGAGGTCAGATATCATTAAAACACAGACACCATCTCCTCCAGTGACTGAGTCTTTTCAGAGATCTGTATCTTATATTAATTTTCGCAAGGTTTTGAAACTTCTATGGTTCTTCTTCAATGTCTAAAACTTTCTTTCTAAAAAGTTTTTTTACTCTATTATTGAGATCATTTTCAAGGTCCTCCAGCTTTATTAGTTAATAACACCAAGAGTGAGATGGAAGAGAGGCGAGAGGCTGGTAGATACCTTTTCATCCAATAGCTCTTTGTCTCCTGTTATCAGCTGGGAGCAGAATTGAAACCCAAATCTACCTTTAAGATTTTTTTATATAAGGTGGAAAGAAGTGTGAGGGGGAACTCATTTTCTTCTGTTATCAGTTGCAGACGTGGTGAGGAGCACAGCCTTTATACGTGTTTTATTATATTTATGAGAACTTTAAAGAAATTTCATCCCTTAATGGAAAGAGTGCAGATAGATGGATCCCAACTCTGTCTTTTCATCCTACAAAGTTTTTTGTCTTCTTTAAGCTACTGCTGACAAAGGTGCTGTTTGACAGTTATTTACATGAAAAACTGAATATGAAAATCAGATTATAAAATGTGAATAAACATGCATAAATATTCGCACCTGAATCTCTTGTGATTTGAGGCTCTCTCACACACACAAACACTAGAAAATGTCTCTTTTGTGCCGAACATTCAGTGAAAAGCATCTTCACCATCTCCCAAACAGTCGTATAATAATCTGCAGGGAGAGATTCTATCACTACGATGATATATTTGTGGTGGATAATCATTTTAAAATAGCAGAAATCTCTGAATGATATTTTTGCTAATTGAACGTCTAATTTCTTTACCAGCTGTTTCTCTAGTCATCCAAAGATCAGAAGAATATTTAGAAGCTTATGCAGCAAAATAACAGACTCAGGTCTTCTCCTAACCTTTCACATTCTTGTAACTGGGGAAAAAACATTTCTGTTACAGCTCCTCAGCTTTTACTTCTAACTTGTCTTCTCTATATTAAAGAAAAGCATGCATGAACCACGGACTCATTTATTACTGAGAGACTCTGAGCCGTGGAATGCTTTACTGGACAACTGTTGTAATATTGGTGATCTTAAAACTGAGGATGACTGGAGATGAGAATGTCATGAACAGTACAGACTTTATAAAGTCAACCAACCTTTAAAATAATGATTCACACTTAGATAGATAGATGTTGACCTTAAAAAGATGAGACTGTACTGAATGTCAGGCTGTGATGATCGAAACATATTCAGGAGAGGAAAATCAGAGGACATGTTAAGTTAATCTTCCATAGGTAGTGTTCTTAATTAAATATTGACATCAAATTCATACAGACATAGCCAGGTAATTTCCCTTGACTATTTCCACTAATCTGCACAGAGAAAGACATAAAGCTTGGGACAATTACACAGGGTGAACAAGATAAGACAGCATGAGTGTGGAGGAGGTAATCTGTGATGTAACATTGTCAGAGATGAGAGCAGGTGTGTGATGATGAGACTGGAACAGTGGAAGAAGACGCTTCACCTGCATTTCCTGATGTTTTCAGAGGGGACACTAATTATTAGTTTGGTCACATATGAAAGGTTAGTAGAAGGTGAAAGCTGTTGTCACAGTTGGATGTAGAGTGTGGGCATACAGCTATTTCCTGGAGTCAGTAGGTACCAGTGTAAACTGGTAATAAACAAATACATGAGACACAATCAAATTATACGCTCTTGGTGGTCTAGAAGAAACATTAAGGGGTCACCATTGTTACTACAATTCACCCTAAAGGGAAAATGTCATGTAGTAAATCCATACAATAGAAATTTCATTCTAAACCATAAATGTGAATCTGTGAATCTGGTGGCGCTAAAAGAAGGTTGGGGCTCACCAGATTTATAGCAAAGCAGTGTCTGAGAACCAACTTACAGATAATGAGCTACCTCATTGAATAGGATTCACCATCTGGGCTCCATGAAAGTCTGCACCAAATCTAATGGCAATCCATCCATCAGTTGTTGAAATATTTCGGTGCAGACTGACAGAAGAGCATTGCTGTGATTGTGACTGTGACCACTGTATCAAAAAAGCTGCACAGCCTAACGTTGTTCTTTGTGGCCTATTATCACAGTGTGTTGAAAGAGACAGAGAACTCAGTATAATAACTGTGTCTATTTTTCAAATTAAAAATCAGTTAACAATTGTAGAAACAGCAATAATAGCTCTACTCAAGTCAACTCTTAATCATTTGCTGCTCAGTGGGAAAGTCTCTGAACCATAGAAAAGTTTTCACTTTTTCACTGACACAGTGGGTCAACAGGGTACTGCTGTTATGTTGAGTTTATGAACTCATTAAGTTAAGAAAGACGGTTTGAGCTTACCCTTGATGTTAATTACTGGTCTTTGAATGAATACCTTGATGACATTCTCCTTGGTGTGTGGGTGAGGAGAAGCTAATGAAGGATAGATAAAAAAAAAGGGAAGATTAATATGTGAGGGATATTCCATAACCTGAGATACATAATGTGGGCATGAATAAATTTAAAGAGAAAAAAAAAGTTTGATCAAATAGAAATGCACAAAGCTATGTATTTAGATGATGATGTTAATCCTTTTGATAATGTGAATATGGATACCCTGAAAACATCTTTTCATTAACAAAAATGACAAGGGTTCAGTTCATGATAGCAGAATGGGAGTGTATAATTTGTGTTAATTTAAAATATCCATAGAATGATAACATGACCAAAGCAAATCAAACTTTTCCTGACAAGAAAAGCCTCAACGTGAGATATTTATTCTAAGGTGATGCTACCGATGTGAAGATCTTCTATGTGTGTATTTTTTATAGCATTATCTTGTTTTTATCTTGTCTTTTACTCGTATTTATGTCTTTTTCTATCTTTTCAATCACTTATCCTGCTGCAACAATGTCAGTTTCCCCATTGTGAGACAAATAAAGGATTATATTATCTTATTATCTTATCTTATTCACACATACGTTTGTATATACATTTCTATATAATTCTTTTCTTTTATATATTTCAAATGAGAGAACACAATACCTGTTAAAATTTGATTCCTGAGGGAATGGCTGCTGCAGGAGGCAGGAACTTGGGACCCATAGTTGGAGCTAGGACTGCAGATCCCAAAGTCCTTTGGGGGAGTGACGTCAGCAGGAAGCGGGCGGCTTGAACTGTGAGCGCTGAGGATGGACCCGGGTTGTTTATATTAGAGGCAAATGAAATCGCGTTGTTTTCTAAAGAATGAGTCCTGACTTTAACGATACCACAGCATCCACGAGATTCCACTGATTTCACCTCCAGAAGAGAGGACAAGACGGAGGCTTCAGCATAGATCCAGGTTCTGACTTCCTCTGTCTTTTGGAGGGAATAGTGTCTGCGGGTCTCGGGGGCGTGGTTTCAGAAGCGGTCCGCCTCTTTGCTGGAGCTTCACCTTTACCTTTGGATGTTTAAATTACCGGCGCTCGGTTTTAATTGCTGGGCATCGGCTGAGTTTTGTGGATCAGAAGATAATCAGAGAGCTCCGTGTGATTGAGGCTTGATGGAACTGTAATATTGCGGCTGTATAACTCCTCTAGTATGCGGTGCACAGATCACCCGGCGAGACGTTTTCGGGCGATGCGGGTGGTGCGGGAACTACGGCGTGGACGCGGGAAGTCTGATTCACCCTCGGGGCGCATCTCGGCGGACTGAGCCTGGGTTTCGGGAATGAAGCCAACCTGTTCCCCTGAACACCGAGACCCGCTCTACGGAGAGGACACAGCGATCAACAGAGCCAGAAGGTAAGATGAGAATTACATGAGTCAGGATAACCAGGGCAGTGGCATTTAAATAGCCCGCCAAAATAAGAGGGTGTGTGTGGTATATGATTGGAGAGTGAGCTGTGTCGTATGAGTAGGGCGGAGCAGGTCGAGTTGTCTGCTTCAACTAGCTCGCAAGTATCGCTCCATTCAATTGCCTGGTCTGAACTTAGTACTAGTTAACACAAGGCGTCTTACATTTTGAATGAATGGTTCATGTGTAACCACTCAGTCTTTTTCGTGGTCAGATGTTTTCAGAGTTTGATTTGTATGAATTTCTGCTCAGACACAATAAAAGTTTCACAACAAACTTTTCACCTTCCGACTGTTAAAAAAGAAGAGGAATCACACCATGCACAAATTAAGCTGAGACTTTTTCACACTGCAGCTGCTGAGAAGCTGTTATTTGGAGCCACAGTAAATGGAAATAGGCGACCAACACTCTGCATACATTTATCTTCTAATGTGTAGTAATTTGTCTCGGGATTTATTTCTGAATAATTTAACATTTATGAGTCACCATAATTGCAGAACACAACGTTGCCAAATGCAGGAGCAAAAATAAATCTCCAGCTGAGAAAGTAAAGAATAAAGTGAAGTCTGTTCAGACACCACAGCTGTAAGTACAAAGCGGGAAGCAGAAGGAGCCACTGTCTGGTCTGCACATTCATCACACACAATATCAACATGAAGTACAGACTGTGCAAAATTTGGGGAATAGTGAATGCTGTTTTTATTTTAAAGGAAGGATGGTCATCCTTACTTGATAGAAGGGAGCTGCATTGTAAATTATTTTTGCTGTGTCATCACCTGCAAGCTCACCGCTCACATTTTTCTGGAATGACAGTAGACGGTGATTAATTTTTTTTTGAACCATAATTATAGTTTAGACCATAATTATAGAATAGTAGAGATGTAGCGATTCAATCACCTCACGATTCGGTACGATACTGGATACAGGGCTCACAATTCGATACGCTCATGATACATTTAAGGATATATGAAAAAAAGAATGAAAAAAACGAAGATCTTAGAGTTGTTATTTCTTCCTTCTTAGTGTAAACTGCAAAAATAAATGCTCTTGTTGCCACAAAATCTGGTTTCTTACAGCATTTTCCTTAATGTAAATTCCAAAATATAAAACTAAAATCTTTCTTACAGTAATATTCAGACGACTGTTATTTTAATAATATAAGCAATTTCCCCCTCTTGAAACTTGTCTTATATTTTAGGACTTTGTAATTAAGTTCCCATTCATTACCACAGATATTCATTTAGAATGGAGTGAGCACTGGTGCAGCTACAGTCTTTTAAAGTTTTACACTAGCAAGTGTTGTCCGTCTGTGCAGTGAGGTTTCCAGAGTTAATCAGCCTTTAAAGTGTTTGGTTAGTTCAGTTTAACCTGCAGGAGTTTGTGAATCCACTGTAACATGTTTTTCTGCCACAGAGGAAATAATTTGAGTTCACAGCGTCTCCTGACGTCTGTACGGTAGAGATGACATCTCTGCAAAAATATTAACCATCAAAGAAAATGATGATCAGAGAGGAATAAGAGTGAGAGAGGGATCGACTTGCTATAGTCACTCAGTCAGCTGATTACTGGTCACAAGGAAAGCAAGTGGTCTACAGAATATACTGCAGAAAGATGAGAGAACTGCACTGATCTATTCACTATAAGTCTTGTTCTACACTTGTTATTTCATATGGCACACAGTGTGATCATTCACAGCAGTGTGAAGGATTACTTCAGGACCCAGCACTCACTTCATCAGTTACATCACAATTCAGTTTTTCAGCGTCACGATGCGTATCATCATGTTTTCTGAATCACAGTGCATTGTGCCACAGTACATTGTTAGACCCCTATAGAATAGTATAGTCTAGACTCAGGTCACTTGTACTGAAATGCATATGATGAATTGATTCATTTTTGCCTGTGAAACGCTTCCTCCTCTATTTTTTTTTGTCAGTGTGGGCATGTTTTTTCTGTGCCCAAATCAACACTAAAAATACATATGGATGACATCTTTTCATTTAATGCTTTCCACTGATTAACCATAATTTGATTTGATTTACTCGCTGGTTGCTAGGCAGTCCCATGGACCAGAGATAACTTATTCATGTAGAGTGGTAGCATTGATTGCTTAAATGAAGATTTTGAGGTGTATGTGTGAATATCTGTAAATCTCTCATTATGTACATCCTCTTCACATTCTGTTGGTCTGATTGATTCGTGTGTGTGTGTGTGTGTGTGGCTTTGTCACCAGGCAGAGCAATCAACAGTATGTTTTGTCTCCTTAGTGGACTCATGCTGTTTCTAAGCACAGCTGACAGGTACAGATTGGCTGCACTCATCAAAGAACCCAGAGGGCAGAAGAAGAGGAAGAAAAAAGCAAAGAAAATCAGGACAGAAGGAAATAGGCTTTAAGATTTCTCCATGCATGTTAGACAGGAGGTCTGGTCTCCCTCCATAATTTTTCATCCTTTATCGTACCCTTCCATTTGCCTCTTTCTTTCCCCTGATTCTGCACAGCCTTGTCCTTCCACTTATTTCTCACATGGCTTGTTACCTCTAACTTTTCTCTGCTTTCCTTCCGCACCTTCTGCTTTTTCCATTTTCTCCCGTTCTGTCTCTCTAATGAGACTCAAGTCCCGTCTGTGTATTTAAAAAGACATTTAAAAGATTAAAAGATTTGATGACATTCAGATAAGCCAATTATTCTTAGAATCCAATTTTATTTGCAAAGAACATGCTTGTCAGTCACATCAGACATGATAGTCTATGGGGGGCCTTCCTGCCAGCAAAGCTACCACTGGCAGATAGTGTGTCTAATAGAAGGCTGATAATTTGGTCTGACTTTTGGACGTTTAGGGTCGGCGTCTGTGCATCTATGATTTACAGAGACTTGCAACAGTTGTCAGAGCTTTCCTTACTCTTAACGACAAGTTGTCAAACTCTTAACGACAAGTTGTTAAACTCTTATGTGTGGACACATATGCAGAGACGCATGTGAAACAGGAAACAGGGAGAGAAACATGAACTATGATCTTTTAATTTTTAAATAGCCAAGACAAAGATCGGGGAAAAACTGCTGTCTGCTCTGGACTCTTTTTCAGGTCAGAGAGTCTCCTCATAACTGCACTGACATTTATTTTGTATCTTATAGCTCCCAAGACAAAAACAACAACAAAACCCTTTGATACTAATGACCCACTGGCCTTTCCATTGATACCATCCTCAGGGCAAGTTTTACATTTTCACAACCACTTATTGGAAAGGCTCTAAAAGTAACAAAATCACAAGCGCACTTTAGTATTTTGAGAAGTCATTGCAAGCAGGGCTTCAGACTCTCATTTGCAGATTACACCTCTTATCTCCTCTTTTTCCCTTTTCTGCTTACCTCAGGTTTTGCTAAACTCATCATGTCTCCTCACCTCTTGTCTCATCACTGTTTTCTGCTATCTACTCGTCAATCAGTCAAATAATGTGAATCCTTCTGAGCTTCCTGTGCATCAAACTAATCCCTTGGTTCTGGCAGCGTTATAGCAGTGCTGAGTTTTGACCCATCTGACCCTTTCCCTCTAGAATTTAATTAAAATGGCCTAGCACACTCATACACACTGGGAGTATACAATATGCATGTTAACATGGCGCTGCTGCCAGCCACTATATGCATGCACAACCACATAGCACAATACACATTGAAACATACACATTCTGGATATACGCACAATCAATCATATGGGTCTGTATGTCCTTGACACTATAGGAGTCTGTCTGGAATACAGAGAGCTTTCTTAGGTGTGCAGGCAGAGCAACATTTTTACCCCAAATCCCTGCTGTGGATTGTGTGCTGTTATATTACCTGTTGGGATTGTATGTCCTCACAAGGCCAGGATGATAAGGAAAGCTCTTAAAAGTGAAGCCATGTTTCTTTTGTTACTTTATAAGCTACTTGTTCATAAAGATTGTTTTTTTAGTTTTTGGGGGGTTTTTTGGCATGGGGGTTAGGACCTGGATTTAGTACTACAATAGCGCAGAATCAGCATTAGGGTACGTTTATTTAGACTAGATGAGGGGGATGTTGATCAACTGATGCTGCACACGATACGGTGAACGGTGAGAATGAGGAATAACCTATGATGGCTTATTTCCAGTTATGACAACTGGAAATTTTGTCTTTCTTAAATGTTAATGTGACCAGGACTTAACGATAGTTCAAAACAAAATTTTAAAAAGTACTTGACAGACTAGACTACATAAACTGAAAGTGAAAAGTTATTCATAGGTCAATCAATTAAATGCATTTTGAGCAAGTATTTGAAAGAAACAAGTGATTTGACAAGGTCATTTCAGAGCTGAAGAGTCCTGAGAACTAAAGCACTGCCCCCTAAGGTCTTAAATCTGATTGTTGGAACAGCCATCAAGGTCCTGTGTGAGGGGCTTATGCTGTGCACAGGTTGGTAAAGGAGACATTAGGTGATTGTTTCTTTTATTTTGCTTTATTTGTTGTTACAGAGTGAGTGACTAGGTCTTGACAAACTTCTTGGTAGTGTTTTGAGGTTCTTGTTAGCTCCCGGAGAGTTTCAGAGTAGTGTAAAAACTGGCGAGTGCAACAGGCTGTGTAGTAAAGCATTTTATTACATTTACTCACAGTTTGATTTGGTTCAGTAGAAAATTGATGTGGGAACAAGGTTCAGTAATGATCAAGGTTAGGGAAATGAGCATGTGTGTGTGTGTGTATTTGTGTGTATGTGGGTTCATACATGTTTAATGTTAACTGTGTGTTTGTCTGTATTTCTGTATGCTTTTATGTTCTTGGCAGATTGTCGATGCATGTCACTTTATCACAGTGTTTGTGCATTCAGGCAGGCATGCACAGTCCCCCAGTTTGTGTGTGTGTGTATACATATATATGGGTGTGTGTGTGCGTCCATGTGTGTGTGTAAGCGCTCAATGAGGAAGATAAAGTAGCGCCAGCCTGGCCTGCATTCACTGGGAACAAAAGGAAAATTTCATGTCCCGCTGCACCCCATCTCCCGTCTTTTCTGTTGCGTTTACTCCTAAGAAACAGAAAGGAAATGAATTCTGGGCACATTGACTGAAGGAGGACTGATAAACACAGCAATCTAATTACAAAATGTAACCACTGATTTTTTTTTGTCATGTTAACACACAGGGTATTAGATGAAAGGAAAGGTACCCTCTCTCCTGACACTGAGTCTCCTCTTTGTAGCATGCTTTCATCTGCTTGGTTTCAACAGCCACATTCAAACAGAGCAACAGATAGTGACACAATCCACTTAGTCTTGGTGTTAAAGAATCTGTTTTATGTTGTGGTCTATAGCCATTTTAAACAAATCTGCCTTTTCAATTCTTTATTATCAGTAAGAATTCTGGGATGTGAACCAGCCATTATGAACATACATAAAACCACTCAACACGAATAAAAAGAAACCTAAAGAAAAACAAAATGACAATGTAATTAGAGGTAGGTTGTGGGTTTTAAGGCCAGTGATACAGGTGATACTCTTGATACTTTTGTTGGTTTGCACCTTTCATGTGTGAGAAACAGTGATGTTAATTATGTGTGTTCTAATTAACACACATCCTGTTTATTAGACAGCAAATAATTCTGTTTAGTTGAAATTAGTGTTAAAAGAATCCAATGTTGACTTTTACTAGGAGACAGGATGTCAACCTGAGGCCACAAGCGGTGCTGTTCAGGAAAACACAACATACACTTGTGTTTGAACCAATGACTAAAGCTGTTGTGGTGGTGAAGACACACAAACCCTGATTTTGTCCAAGCAGTCTCCATGCCCATGTTGAACAGTATCAAATGAGCTCCATCTTTTATAGTAACCTGCTGTTCAACAGCACAAATGTATGTGGACTAATGTGTCCTCCTGAGTGAAAATTACCTCAACGTGATCATGAATTAATACAGAAAATATATAACAAAATATATAACAACTCAGTGTTCAGCCCTGTAAAGGATTTGTACAGTCAATATATTTTCATTTTATCATTATCAAATTCAATAATCTTACAGGGAGATCATATGATATAACTAATGCTTGACTCATTCTTATACTCTCATGTTTTTTTCTTTTTGCATTACGACTGTAAAAAGCATAAAATAGGGATGTTTCATGATCTTGACTGCAGGTGGGAAAAATAACCTTTCCGAGAAACATTTCTAAAGAAACTCTGTGAATGAGCTGCAAAAGATAAAAAAGAATGGAACAAGTAGAAGAAGGACAGGGTGGTCTGAGTTTGTTTCAATAGCCTGTTACAGTGCCACAACAGACAGAGAAAAGAAACTTCTTATCATTTTGGTTATAAAATCAAGTGTTCATCCTAATAGGAGCATGAATGTGCACAGTAGTTTGTTATGGTAATCTGGAGATTATGCTATGAAACAACCTGTGAGCACAGTTATCACTGAACAACAGTTAATTGACCCGTATACCAAAATTCAATTCAATTGTTTGAGATTACTCACTCTGGATCAATGGGATGGCAAACAACACATCACTAAATACACAGAGAAACAAACAAAAACCCTTAATCAAAAGCAAACACACAAAAAACAAAGCAGTTGGTCCTTGTCCGTCAAACTTTTTGATAATTGTCATTTGATTTATGTAAATTTTGTCATCATCGCAACAACTTGAATAGTTTTCATACACCTGGAAATTACCCAGACAAAGTGGGTGTTATCTATTGCTGCTAGGTTAATGGTTTGTGTCTGTGATTGTGTGTGTGGGTGCTCAGCATTATGTGATAATTGCCAGCCTAATAGCCTCTGTGCGTGTGTGTGTGTGAGAGAGAGAGGGAGTGTGTGACTGTTTAAGATGAGGAGACAGTGTGTGGGCTAATTCATGCCACCGTTGGCTGTGATGCAGAACTCTGAGTTGCTTCAGGATGAACATTCTTTAAGGAAGATTTAGGCTCCAAGCAAGAGATGAATTATTCCTTAGTGTATATAAATTACAGTCACACAAAGTCACACAGCAAACTTTGGATGTGTGGGGTTAGTCAGTTAGATTCAGTAGAAAGGGATGCAGTTCTCACTATACAGATAATAGTGAAATATGGATTTGGCAAGACTGTTTGGTAACTTGTAAGTAATGAAAAACAATTTTAGTTCTATACAGTCCTCTCATTTTGCAAAGCTTAACCTGTCACTGAGTGTGTGTGTGCAGAAGCTAATGTATTTGTCACTGAAGTCGAAATGCTGGGCAGCTGACCAAACAGGTGGGTGTAAACCTTTGTTCCTAAGGTTACCAAGGACATGGCAGGTAGCAAGGTCTCAGCTGTTTCTGTGACGACTGCTGCTGGTTGTGCATTCATTCATGAGAGTTGATTAGAAACAGTGACTAAGCAAGGACCCAGTTTACCTCTTCACTGCTGTGAAAACAGACTTATGTGGGCTCTCAAAGAGTAGCCTACTGGTCCACTTACTAATTAAATGATGAGTATGTGGAACAATCTCAGTGTCTTTTAAAAGTTATACAACAAGTAGTTCCGACCGAGCAATCTGATTGGTCAACAAGACATTTAGAGCGTACTTAAATCAGCATGACAGCACGCCTTACTCATCACTAAAAATATTACTCCACCATATACATTTTACTTTGTTGGTAATAGTTGTGTAATTGCAATACAACACTCGAGGATGTGCTTTAACATCATTTGAGCACTTCAGTGATGCTTGCGCACCTCAGTGTGAGCGCCTCGGTTCTGACTGCATCACTGCCTTGCTCAAATGACATTAAAGCACATCCTCAAGTTTAATATTGATTAATTCTGACCCAACATTCTTTGACCTTCACTGTCTGATTTGAAAGTGCAGTTTTTTTTCTGTCAAAGATTTTGAAAAAAAAAAACAAACAAAGCTCGATTCAGATTCCTGCTTTATTAAATTATCATTTTTTTAAAACCCAGACTTTGGCTTTCTTCCCTTTCATAGCAATGATACTGCTTTTAACAAGGTCACCAGTAATACTAAATGCTGCTAACTCTGGTCACTGTTCCATTTTATTTTTTACTTAAACCTGCAGTGTGGAACTTTTCTCTTATGTAACAATGCTTTGGTAAAAGTTTCTGTTTTGGCACAAAAACAACTTGGTTAGGTTTAGGTAAAAATCATGGTTTGGTTGGAGTTAATACTTTGCTAAGGCTAGAGGATGCTGATGTCATCACAGTTAAAGTAATAAGCACGTGGTTAAGGCTACATGATGATCGTCATCATGGTGAAAAGAAGCAAATGTTGAAATGGCCTCGCGTGTTACAGTCCAGTGTTATGTCAACTTTGTCTCAACATAACCATCACCTGACGCTCCTGTCATAATTACCATGGCCACTAGGGGGTTTTGTCACTTAAATGTAAACGTGGTTTTGGGGCATTTGCTGATGCTGTCTCACACAACTGCTGGATGTTGTGTAACAATAAAATGTTGCTGTGGGTCGTAATAAGCTGCTGGCACTGTGACGACCCTTCTACCTGGGCACTAGGTGTCCCTGTTGTGTTTTGCTTGTGTGTTGCAGGCACTGAATGAAAGGTCATCAGCTACATGAGTCACATCTGTCCCAGTGTACTTCCCTCGATAAAATCTCTCTCTTTCTCTGGGGAAGCTTCCCTCTCCCAGACAGACAAGATGACAGTTGTGTTTTGTTTTTTTTCTTATATTGTTCTGTAGTTGTACTGATTAATTTATTCATTTTTGTAAAATTACTTTTCCACCAACTCGTGTTGTCTCCCATCCTTGTCACAGCTGGGCTGCGACAGCACAAATGACCTAAGGGGGTTTTATATGGAAGAACTGTGTTCTTGTTGGATGTGCTTTGCAAACATTTGCATGTGTAGAAAAGTTGATTTTATTTCAATATTTTAATGGAAGTAGAGTTCTGAATGAAAGTAGCATTTGGGGGAGATTTTTCGTCTTAGTCATTTGGACATCACTGTCCTCACAAACAGTCATGCCATCTGTCTGTCAGACACACACACATATACACACATGCACACACACTCACAGGTTCACCTCATGTTTAATCCGGACTGACCATGGCAGACACTCTGTGCCATCTGCCAATCTGTGACCTTGAATAAATGCTTGTGTGTGTGTGTGCACATTTGTTCATGTGTAGGAAATGTGTATTTATGTGTGCATATTTATGTGTGAGTGGGGAAAAGTGTGTGACTTGCGTGTGTGTTTGTGTGAATGGAAAAGCTACAAGGTGGGAAGAACAAGGTGACATGTGGAGCCGGGAAAAAGAACACGTTCACACACACCAACACTTTCCGATCTCCATCATGCTCCCTTCACTCTCCCTCACAAGTTACACACTTGAATAAGGTTCACTCTGTATTTCAACATATTCCCTTGTTGTCAGTCTTCATTTCTGTCTGTCTTCTTTTTACCTTATCTCAAACCTTTTTCTGTCTTACTTTGTTTTTTGCCTCCCTCATTCCTCCTCCATTTGACTGCAACACTTTAGGTCACTCATGTTTTCCTCCTCTGTGAGAGTTATCAAGCTGCCAATTATCAGTATTTTCTACCAATGACTATTACTTAAAATGACTTAATGAATACTTATTAAAATGATCACAGTTTTTAGAAGTAAATTACTGAAGGGTGTGTATTAGTCTAAGCTTGGTGTGAATTTTGCTGTTAGAGAGATGTTAAGTTACAGTGAGTGCTATTGAAGCATGAAACTGGTACTCCTGATTTCACCAGGTTTTTGATCCACTGCAGTGGAAGCATTTGAACAAGCTGTTCTGAACTGTGGATCAGTATAATTGCCTGCCAATCACAGTGGTAGTTTTAGAATAATGCCACAAATAGCCTGTTTCATCAGAGCTGTATGTGAAGGTGAGGTGAAACTGAATTAAGTGGAAGATATGTCACTAATACACCTCATAGACACACACTGCAATTTGTTATATGTTGAATATCTCATGTTTCAGAGTCATCCTTACAGCTGCATGCATTTCAGGGGTTCTCACAGGCACAGTTCATTTAGATAAGTCTTGCAGATGATATTAAAGTAGGAACAGGCTGTGTCATTTACTGGACATTATCACTGCATTAACACATGCAGATATTAATTCACTGACACACTGTATCACAGTGACACATGTAAGTGGATACAGCAGCAGCTCTGCAGTTTTGTTGGTGGCAAAGACACACATCAATAAGTTTTCTCAGCAGAGTTCAAACCATATTAGAGTTTTAATAATTTTTCCCCATGGCAGGTGAAAGATGGCTTGAAGTGTGTGTGTTTGCACGTGTGTCTATTAATGCTCAGGGAATTTGTTCCAGAGAGGCTTCACGGAGGTGATGGCTGGAGGGAGAAACTTTAAAGACAGAGAGGCAGGAAGCGAAATGGAGCCAGGGGCGCTTTGGTTACTTTCATTTTCTCGCCTCTCCGCCTCCTCTTTTGTCACAGATGGCAGCGCTGGCAAAGTTAGATACGTCTGGAGTGTGTGTGTGTGTGTGTGAGGTTGGATGTGGGGGCTTGTGTGCTTGTGAGGACCGGTTGGAGTTTTCACACACAGTGAGACATCGTGCCTGATCCTCATTACTTTAAGGGCTTCAAAATAACATACAGGCTTGAGAGTTTGATCTGCACCTGAGTCTGACCATAAAACTTTAAGGTTGAACCAGGCCTGGAGCCAAATCCAACATTTTAATCCCTATACTCTCTCTCTGTCTCTCAGATGCAGGTACACTAATCGAGTCTTGGTCTAATATCCTGCTACAAGTTTTCAGCCCATCCATCATGAAGCATAAATTAACTGATAAACAGACTGCAAATATTAAGATAAGCACAGTTCTCACCCATCATTACTTGGCACACAGATAAGGACTTTACTTTTTTTCTCCAGAGCTAAGAATGAATGCTGAAGCCAACAACTTCCTAATAAATCAAAGTTTACTTCGATATTAAAAGAACAAAGACAAAGTTCACGAACATATTCTTCAAACAAGTTTTGAGAGAAGAGAACCATCAGGGATTTAGTTACGTAAGTGTTGGTTTAAAAGAAGGCAGGGATGAAATGTTTTCAATCACAGTCCTCACAGGGACAGAAGTAGATTTGTGTTGTTGTCTGGGAAAAGCCTATAAAAGGACCTACTCATTTAATGGCATCAGAATAGCATGTGTGTGAGTGTGTGTGGAATGTGCAGTATGTTTAATATATGTATTGGCAGAATGACAAACAAAGCCTAGCTTGGAATAACTTGTGTGTGTGAGTGAGAGAGGGAGAGAGAGAGAGAGAGAGAATGAATGACAAGAAGTGCTTGCTGTTCTGACAGCTGTAGAAGTGAAACCCTGGAAACACAGACATTTTTGGTTTGTGTGTTTTCATGGGGTGTGTGGGTGTGTATTTTTGCTTGCTAGACCTGACATGTATGTATATGTTGTGTGTGTGTGTGTGTGTGTGTTCGATGGCATCAGAATAACTTTTCAGTTTTTCAAAAGTTGTTTGCATCTTTCAAGAAACAAAGAAACAAGAGAAGCTGAGCTGAGCTGAAGTTCTGTGGTTCAATAAATGTATAGAATACTGTACTAAGTAACTCGTAAGGACATTTAAAAAATCCTAAAAATTGAGGAGAGCAGGGGAGAAAGTTGTCTCCCTGTCACTTTTCTGCTGTTCCTGCTGCCACCTGAGAGAATTTTAAAGCATGAGGAGACTGTCTGGTAAGTAGAGTTTTTATGTGATAAACGCGCCTGTACCAGTGTAAGATCAAAACTGTTTTATATCCATTGAAAGCACAGCGCTCAGATACCTGAATAATTTATGAGCCATGTTGCCTTTGCAGTACAGTTATCCAGGATCTTGTCAGGTGTGAAACTCCGAACCAGACAAACAAGTTCAATTGTGAAGACTGGAAGAAAACCTGAGGCTGGCACCTGTTTACTGGTTGTTTGACTAAGACTTTCAGGAAAGAAAAGGCTAGTAATGTTACAGTGCTGTTAAAACTGAGTTTATCAAATGCTTTACTGAGTCGAGTCAGTACAGCATTTGATAAGCCCAAATCTAAATCCTTTACAAAAGTTTCCTGACTTACAGCTGACTAAAATATTCAAAAACACCCTCCTTTTCAGTGAAGTGACAGCGATGTAACAAGGCAGCAAACGTTAACATGCAGGAACTTTTGTAAATACTTTATCAGCAGTATGTGTAGACACTCACGTGCTTCTGCTTTTCTACTGATCACAAAACTTCAGGAAATTACCTAGACAAGAAAGACTGACACATAACTCCCTTTAAACTACATCCTGCCATTTGAACACTTTGCTTTGTATGGACTAATCAAGTGCCAAATAACATTTCAACTAATGAGGTTTAAAGATGCTAGTAGTCAGGTTTTGTCACCCTTGGAGAGCCAGGCTGGCTGTTGCCCTCTATTTCCAGTCTTCACCAGATGCCTCTGACTATAGCTGATTGATTTTCTCATCTAACCCTTTGGAAGAAAACAGATAAATGTGTTTCTCTAAATGTCAAACTATTCTCTGAATCGCAGTGATGAAGGCCACCTAACCTAAGTGAAACAGTTATTTCAATCCATACAAAGATGTTTCTCTAACCAGGCTGTTTTTGTGCTTAAACCAAACCAATTTTGTTTTTACAACTGAAAATTTTAATAGGCTTGGAAAGCACAGATAAACAGTGTTGTCTGGCCAATATTGAATGAAACCAGTTGAGGACTCAGTGCTTCCTGGAGACCTCCACGCAGACATTTTCTTGACTCCTCCAACTAGGAACACCCACCAGGCCACCACCACCAATTTTACACATATATATCCCATTTGGCCAGAGAATCCAGATGGAGCTGGAATAAGTGACTGAGAAGAGGGAAGTCTGAATACCAGGCTGCAATATGGACCTCAGCGTGATTAAGCCACTGAAATTGATGGATGGATGCACCGTGATCTTTTCTGCACGTTAAGTAACACTGTGTGGGGTTCTGACCCCAGGACTGAGGAACACACCTGTCGGAGGTTTTAACTAAGACGTTTCATTATCGGTCATCATATGCCAGCTCTGTACTACATAGAGTAGAATTTAAATGTTGTGGCCTGACAGTGTGGTTTGTCACTGTCAGCGTTGCTTTTCATCCTCACTCTTTTTATCCCTGTCTTCTCTATTGTGACTCTTCCTTTCTTGCTCCACTGTCATCTTTCTCTGCTATTGTATGAAGCCACTGGGTCATTAGCCAGGATTGATGTATTATTCAAACACGGTAATGAATGCTTCAGTGTAAATATGATGGGCCTTGTAGCTCCACTCCCCTGCTGGCTTCTTTTTCTCGCTGCTGTATCTTTACAAAAACTGACATTTACAACAGGTAGTTTCATTGTGGTTTCACACACTATTATAACAGCATATCAACTCATTACAGTGTATGTAAAGGTAAAATTAGCAGCACAGAGAAGATTGATGATTATTTTTGTGTGCCATTTAAAGGTTCATTCTTTATCGTAGAAACAGAAATTTGACTCAACAAATTCGAACCATAAGGAAAATGAACAAAGGAGCGAAAATGAATTTGCTCCTTTGTTATGTAGTTGGTTTAGTTGCTATGGCATTTCAGTCAGGCAAAATGTGGCTGCAGTTTTTTATTAGTTGCTTTGCAGGGGGTTTTGAAGTCAGTTAGGGCAAGATCACATGTTTAGAATTAATTTTCAATAGTTGAGTTTAACATTACATTTACTGTTGACTATAAAGATTACTGGGCCCACGATACAGACACAGATGACATGTTTTAAACAATTTATTATACAAAAGATGAACATAGTAGCAAACTGCTGGTGGCTGTAAGGAAGGTGAGGGCATGAGAGCTCTAGTGAGGCAGACTGAGTCTTTGTCTCAGGGTGGAAATGGTTAGCACGAGGCTGGGTCTCTTAACTGGTTGTGATCTTGGTGTTTGCGATGTCATTACTGGGAGTCACAGCAGGTGCTGTGGAGGTTCTGGACAGAGCAGGGTGGATTGAACCAGGAGTAAAGCCCAAGCTGGATGCATATTGGTTTCAAGAGGTAACACAGAGAGCGAGGCTGGGTGTGCCTGGTCAGAGCAGGTCTGGAAAGATCTGGACCACAGGGAAAACACAAGGCAGGCAGAAGCATAAAGCATACAAAAGTAACTGACAAGGTTTTAGTCAGCTGTAGCATTTACCACTGAGAGGTTTACAATGAACTGGCAAAGACTGGAGAGGACTGGGACTGAGACTGGGCTTTTATACTGCAGAGGAGGAGTTGGTAATCAACACTGATGAGAAGCAGGTGAGTAGGTGGTTTGGTAGGAGAGTCAAAGTAGGTCAGCCACGCCCAGCTGAAGATACACACAGACACAGAACCAGACGAGGGAGACAAACTGGGGACCAGCACAGAGAGAAACAAAGGCATTTGCATTTAAAGATCAGCTGTTGTCATTTAGCCAGACATCCAGAAATCCCATCTGATTTTCACACAAAGATGAGTTCAAAATGAGACTGCAAGTATCCCTAACCATTGTAAGGCCACAGACTTGAAAAGCAAGGCTTGAAAATCTACTGTGTATTCATTGAGTAGGTCATGTCCACTCCATTTTCAGCAAATGCCTCTGTACAGCAGGTGCTCGTGGTTGGCGTAGCTGTTGGCGTGCGTGATTCAAAGTCTGACAGTGTTGAAAATTTTAGATATTTTTAACATGACGTCCTGCTGAGTTCTGAGTAGTGTCAACAGCTTGCCCTTTACTGTCTCTACTCACACCAGAGAAAACAGCAGAAATTACAGAATGCCCTCTTAGGTAAAGCAACAGGCAGCTTTTCTTTTTTCCTGCCTTTCTGATGTGCATTTATTTCACAGGTGCATTTATTTTATGAGTTTTGGACATAATTTTTGTCCACATATCAATGGTTGAATTTCTAAAAAGATTTAACAGACACACAGTAAGACTCACACTGCAGGTACCTTTTCACGGTCCTACATCAAGACAGACAGTAATTAGTTGATATTGTGCAGGTGTGGAAGCAGCTCAGGTGACATGATGAGGGGATGTCACCTCCAGCGAGAATAACTCATAGTATTTAGTCACATACTGCTCATGTTTAATCATACTACTACCCTAACGTGTAGGTGTGGTTAGAACAGTATGAATATAAATATATTTTTAGCTACATTTAAATCAAGCAAAGAAGAAATGATGAAACTGGCTGCTGTGCTTTTCATAATAAAGCTGGTAAAAAAAAAGATGAAAAAAGATACAATTTAAAGCTGCTGGATTTTTAATGCACTCATTCAATGCTCTCTTTCTAAAATCATATTTAGTTTCCTTGATTCCTTGACAGACTGTTGTATGATTTGCCTTTTTACTACAAAGACCACAGTGCTTTACTTCCTCATCTTTGACCTGTGTTCAATGTCCAACCCCAACAACCTACAGCAACAAGAGAAGACAGTCTGTACGCAGCCTGTGAGGCAAACTCTGGGCTGAAAAGTCTTCCAAGAGCCGTTGGCTGCGGCTTGTTTAGCTAACTGCTGTGAGCCACAGTGTCCACTGAAAGCTGCTTAGATTAGTGTGTCAACATTTTCATCAGCTTCAATTGGAGCTATTTTTAAAAACCTACATCTTCAGTACAAACCAATGGGCTTGGAGCTAAGAGCCAGGCAGGTCAGTCATGAAGTACTGAGACACAAACTAACATATTATTTGTTTTTGTTTTTTAATGTGATTTGTTGACAGCTGTAAAAAACAAAAACAATCTTCTTAATGTCAACCACCTCTCATTTGTATTTTTACACTGTTATTTCTACTTTTACTTTAATAAAAGATCTGAAAACACCCTCCACCTTTGACAGTCATCATGCTCTCATCTAGTTTTCTCTTTGTCACAGAAGCTTTTCTCCCCACTCTGATCTTGTATTTTTCCCTCTTCTTTATTCTCCTCTCGTCCTCACTTGTTCTCTCTCTTTTTTCTGTCGCTTCCAGCCTCCACCCTCTACCTGCACCCCTCTCGTTTTTGGTATCTCTCTATACCTCTTTTGCCCTTTTATTCGCTCTGTCTCATCCTTGTTTGTGCTTTCATTCCACCCACACTCCCCTCATCAACGCACATCCTTTCTCCTTTTCACTTGCCTCTGTAGTCCTCATTTATCCTCTCACCCCTCATCTTCCCACGCACTCCCCTCTCTCCCTCCCTCCCCTTGTTTCCATTCTGTCTTATCTGTCACTGTCTGTCTCCAGAACAAGCACTTGACTGATGACTGATGGGTTTTAGGTTTTTACCACCTGCAGTTTGACTGCCGACCTCAATAAATATGTTACATTACTAACATTAATGACTTTTGTACTAGATGCTTACTTTGAGGCATATTCTGTGCTTTTGTTTTACATGAGTCTTTACCTAAATTTAAAAGTCTCTCGTCTCATGTTTATCCATGACCACAACAATCACAGTATTACGCTGTGAACGTCATCTGAACTTTTTGTGTTTTTCAGAACATAGTTGGTGTTTCAATATTAGTATAGTAAAACTAGAAGGAACTACAACTGAATGTTTTTTTACTTGTACCCAGCATCAATAAACATTCTCATTATGTCAATTGTACCCACACTGTCATTGGATCTCAGTGTACAAATTAGTTTGGCACAGCTTGAAGACTTGTCCAAAATTGCCTACAGCAGTTTGCTTGAACTAGCAGGAGGTTGAGGAAGGTGACCTTTCCACCCACTGGGTGGATTTTTTTCTTAATGTGGTCATGCTGTATGGGTTGCATTTATGCCTGTCTGAGAACCGATCACAATGCAAGAATGAGCACCTCCAATTGTGGTCTTGCTGACCAGACTGGATTCCAATTACAATGCATGCTGCGTGCATTTCTATCTGCATTAATTTGTCTTTCCTTATCCAGACATCTAGATATAGATTGTGTGTCAGTGCCAGATGTTAATGGGGTCTTAAAGTGGGGACATTCACAAGTATGATTCAAACGTGTGTGTGTGTGTGTGTGTGTGTGTGTGTGTGTGTGTACTTGTATGGTTTGTGAGTATATGTGTCCACTAGGAAGCCCTGTCATACTCAGCATATGACAATGTACAGAAAAATGAGGAAAGAAATCAAAAATTGGAAATGCGTTTCACCCTGATGACAGTGAAAACAAATTATTACATCTGTGAAATGAATGTGAAACAATGTTGGCAGTATTCACCTAAACGGATGGAATAATAACAAGATGGGCAAAGACGGGAAGTGTTTTGTGAAGAGTTTGCCTGGTCTTCAAAACTAAACCTCCCATACTGCGCCTGTCTTTTCCCCCTTTGAAGATTAATTCATCATCCCTCTCTCTACCTCTCAGCCCTGGTTCTATGATCTGATCACTTCCCTCCTGGATACCAAAAGGCTTTTCATTACCCTGGCCTTGGTGTTCCTTCCAGATATCCTCGACTGCTTCCTATTCGAGAAAGACATTATTAATATGAAACAGATTTTAGGGCTTCAACATCCAGCTGACCATAATGATATTAGACAGAGATTTTGTGTGTATGTGTGTGTGTGTTAGTTCATCAGGGAGTGTGTATTTTGCTATTTTTGCAGGACTATATGTGAATCTGAGTATGCAGCTCTCTTCATGAATAGTGACTATATAAGTTTTCTGGGATGTAAAGCACCATCCATCAGCAGAACATGTTAAGCACCTTCATTCAATAACGTTTTTTTTTTTTTTTTTTTTTTTACTGTACTGTAACAAAGCTATGTGCAATATTCCATCTAACTGTGGCCAAACATTTCCACCTTATCACTGGAAAACTGTGAAATCATTGTTTGGATAAATTTCTACCATAAACATAATAGTCACTGTAATAGCTGCAATAGTGATCTGCTTGCTGTTTTATTATTGTTGATACCATAAACAGTAATTCCCTTTAGGGCCAGGTAATGGAAGTTTTTACATTTACCATAATAAACATCCAAGAGAAAAATCTCAGTGCAGGCGCAGAGGATTTAAGGACATGAATATGGGCAGTGATGTGATGTTTGTGTGAGCATAGCTGCTGTGGCTTAGCAGACAGAGGAGAGTGAAAGCATAAACTTTATCACAAGATCATCTGAGGAAAAGAAACCAGAGGGATACGGCTGAGTGAACATCAGCTGTATCCCTCTTGTCTCCTCAGCTAAATCTTCATGATCCTCCTGGGGGACCCTGAGGCGTTCCCAGGCTAGATGAGATCTATCATCTCTCCAGCGTGTTCTGGGTCTACCCCGGGGCGTCCTACCAGTTGGACATGCCTGGAAAACCTCTAATGGAAGCTGCCCAGGAAACACCCCAATCAAATGCCTGAACCACCTCAACTTGCTTGTTTTGCTGTGAAGGAGAAGTGGCTCTACTCTGAGATCCCTCCAGATGTCTGAGCGCCTTACCTTTGTAAGGGTGAGCCCAGCCAGCTTTTGGAGAAAACTCATTTCAGCCACTTGTGTTTGCTGTCTCATTCTGTCCACAACCCTGAACAGCTTTGGTATGGCCAAAACATAATGAGCAAAGAAGTCCAATAACAAAACCAAATTCAAATCAGACAGGCTGAGCATTGAAGTCCCTGAAAAGGACTATAGAGTTCCCAGTTGGTGCCCTCTCAGGACCCCACCCAAAGACCCCAATAAGGCTGGATACTCCTTTTTGATGCAGAAGCACAAACAACAGTCAGAGTTTTCCTCCCAGCAAGTCACAGTTACATAGAGCCAACCCTCCCATTCTCAGGGGAGTGTTGTTCAGCTAGGTGCTCTTGAGGATTTCTGAAGCCTGTGCTGTGCATGAAGGTGTGTCCAGCTATATCCAATGGGTAGCTCTTCACCTCCAACAGCCATTTTAAAATGCCCAGTTAAGTAAAGCTCTAGGTGAATCACAGAGCTTGAACAGACTCTTCTGATCAGGGCTGCCACTCCTGTAATAAAGAGATGATTTTATCTGGTTATTCAAGTGCTGAACTATTAATACTAGCCAGCCAATGTCCTTGTTCAGGGGTTTATGGCTTGAATATTGTATCTGTATGCAGCTGATTAAGTAGAAGGCAAAGCTCGTTCTTAAATTACCTGTCTGGAGAAACTTAAATCCAAACCACTGCACAGACATTCTGATTAAGGACCTTCAAAGATGAGTAAATTTGTCATAAAAGTCAGTTATCCATTCATTTGAAGTCCTTAGAAATCTGAATAAGAAAAAATGTAAGCTGCAAAACACAGAAATATCTACCGTCACGTGTGCACATGGATGAAAACAAGGCTTTAAGCCTCCGGGAACCACAGGAATCATTATAGTGAACGTGAATTTAATTTATTACTCCGAGTGGGTTTTTGGACTGAGAGCTGCAGCTGGAGCCAGACTGATAATGGCTCTAATTGGCCCCTTAACTGACAGGCTGGTAAGAGCCCAATGCATGCTGCCGTATTTAGGGCTGGCACCGGCAGGCACATTCAAAGTAAAAAAAACCCCAACATATTTAGGAGTATGGAGATAGGCCATAAGAAAAAAGAAGAAAATAAAGACTGAATAAACAAATAAACAAAGCAAATTCATACCAACATGCAAACTTCTCAAGTATCTGCATGGAACTTAACACTGTTCTATACTTTAAATAAATACACATACTTTAAACTTTCACACATTTGATTGCATAATCACACACACATCAAAAGGATTTTTTTTTTTTTGCATTGTTGTCTTAGCAACAGCTTTTGTCTCATCTCTGAGATGATCTTTAATCTTTAATCCTTCACTCTGTTTGTTGCACTTCTTTTCTCTCCTGGAAAAACAAATCAAATTCATGTTGATATTTTTCCTATATAACAAGACACTGAGACACTGAGTGGATGCTTTGATGCTATTTATCTTCTGGGAGAATACAAAACACTTTCAGTGTAGACGCTCTGAGAAAAATCAGTCAAACTTGTGACCTGAGAAATGTTTGCTTCACTTCATTTGAAAAATAAGCAGATGCACTGGCTGCAAAAGAAGGCAGAAATTTAGTTGACATTTAGCAACAAAGTGCTTGTTTACAATCTGTCATGCTTGTATTTTAATCCATGTGTGTCAGGATGCACCACTGCATCTTTGTCTTTTTATTTCAGGGATTCTTCTTCTTGTTATACGTGTCAAACATTTCCTCTGGCTGCTTTTTCTCACAGCGAATACTGAAAAAATTCACAAGCACCTGTCCACATCTCTTTTCTTTGGTACACACAGCCCCAGAGCAAAGCTACATCCACCTGATCCTGTTGACATCCTCCCACTAAGTTCTACAGGTGTTCTCTACAGTTTCATCACACTGGGCTGGAGCAGGAAACCATCCATTGTTACAGTTTAGTTTTAGTCCATTTAGGGTTTACAGTACGCGTGTTTCCATTGCATGATCCAGCTAAGCCAATTTCCAGCTAAGGTTTGCCACAGCCTCCTGGACAGTGGGAGGGCTGTCACACTCCCTGAAGCAACACAAAATTAACTGAAAGAAAAAAAAAAAAAAACTATCAAAGATAATATTTTTGATATCTGTCTCTTGTGAGTCCCCAGCTTTATGGAAGTATAGCAATGAATGCAATGATAAATTGCTTGAGTACTTGCCCAGAGAAATACAAGACTGAATTGAATTGTATTTAGAATTGGTCAGTAAAAAAAGAAGCTCATGGCTACCACTTTCAGTGCAAACCTAACAAAATTCAACCACAACAGCCTGAATTGGCAAACTGCAGTGAGACTTGCCATACATGTAAATTAACAACTTTCCTCATTATGTCAACAGAAAACTTTATTTGGATTGCAGTTAAAGTTGCAGTTTTTGTCTGGCTGCTCTGTTAAGAGGTCACTTGGTCATGCAAAAAAAGCAGTATTTTTGCCAATCATGTATATGAGAGCTGATGCATGTGGTGCTCAGCTTTTGTTTGCAAGTCAATTATGTTGTTTCTCTTTTAACCATCAACATAGAAATCTTGTCCCCAGACATCCATAAGATCCCTACACTGTTGAGCTTTCTGTGTAATGTGCCATCTGATGTGAAAAAAAGAAAACAGCTACTGAAGTGCTATGTTGCTGCATACAAATTCAAAGCTGAATGCCCACAAAGAGGCTGATAACCCAAGGTTGGTGGTGATGTTAACACATTGTCAGTGATAACATGTTTGACAGGCTGAGCTGTCTTGTGCATTCAAGATAAAGAGAAGAAAACTCTTTAAAGGAAAACCTCAGAGTCTGTTTGACAAACAACGAGCAAAAGCTGTGATCTCCATGAACTCCTGTGAATGTTTTGAGGTTCACTTGTCAGAGGTTCACTGTCACATGTTCAAATCAGAAAATAGAGGGCCACCAGCTCAGAACTGTGTCCAACTGCATGCAAGGTTTTAGGGGGACTATAAGGGGTAGAAAATAATTGACTAAGGAGGGGAAAAAGTAATTTCATAAACAAAGGCAATACAAAGTGCTTTAAACGTTTTTAGAAGATTTCTTCAAGGCAATGACCAGTTGTGACTTGTTTTAACACTGAAGGCTGTGGATCCAATCAAAATTAAATCAGTGAAAAGTGAAGTTGATAATCAGACACATCTGTCTTGGTTCCTGGAACAATATCTCCTTGAAGTTTTTGTATGAACACAGGAAAGGCAGCCTTCACTTTTTGCTTGATGGCACAGTTACTTGTCCAGTTATCGGCTGAGGTTAAAAGCCCAGAGTGGGAGACATTTTCACATTTTGCTGGGAATAACAACATCTCCTTTGACACACAGCAGCTTGCTTATGTGGTTCAGTTATCTCCGCTAAGACAGCCAAATGGCTGGTTGTTAAATGCTGAATTAAACTACGTCCTGTGCACTTTTTCCCCCGAGGAGAGGAGAGCAGTTTAACATTACACACCCTGCCAGAAAGAGCGTCTCCTTGTTTGGGAGATAACAGTCTTAACTGCTGTGGTTATCTTTTATAGAGCAACCAAACAGCTGCTGCTTTAACACAGAATCACACAGACTCATCTGCAGAACAGCCTGTTGAGGAGGATGGAGGTCTGTTGATGGCTTGTTAGAGCTGTCGCCAGGGAAAAGTAATTGTGTATGTGTGTGTGAGTCATGAATGGTTCTGGGTAAAAATGGCTAAATGGTACCTGCGTGTGTGTGTGTTTAACGTGACCTGTATCTCTGGTGTCCAGGCCTGTGAAAAACTTTTTTAGCCCCATTAAAGCCAAGACTTTGCTCGTCGATCTATCGTGCCCTCTGCTCCTTTCATGTGTTCCTTTTTCCATTCCTCTCCCTTTCCATCCATCAACCCCTCCTGACACACACCCAGCTTTATCTTTCTTCTTCTTCTTCTTCTACTTCTCATCTATATACTCTTCTCCTTTTCCTTAATCCTTCTCTCCTTCTCTGTTATCTCCTCAGCTCCAGCCTCACTCTCTGTATGATCCCCTCAGTGTCCCTGAGCAACAGGGAAAACATTGGGCTTCATGCAAGAACATTTTTGCATTTTATCCTCTTGCTTTTTTTCTGTGAGGCTTGCTATTACAAGTGTTTTAAGTTGGATTCACCAAACTATCTTGAAATGTGTTGTTATTGCTTGTTTCAACTTTATGAATGGAACCTGTTCATGACGAGTTCTGCATTTGTGAAACTTCATTTGCCCCCAGATTTCTACAAACAGCTGACACAGCTGAAACAGCTTTCATCCACAAAAACGTCACCCATGAGTAAAATGAAAAACTTCACACTATAGAGCCTCAAGTCCTGCCATCAGAAACCAGTACATCACATGCCAAATTTTGTGTGAGTATATGAATAGTGCAGCTGTTGTCAGAGCAACACCATGCTGTGACAGAAATAAGGAGGGAATTATTTGACATGAGGTTACTGACACACAAAAAACCCCCATCGTGCAAAGCTGGCCATAACTGATGTGAGGCAGTCAGGGAGATTTGCCAGTCATGCAGATGGATGAGAGAATATTATACAGAAAATCCACATGAGGAAAAACATGAGGTGCCCAGATGGCATCAGTTAAGAAAAGGCACCTTCCATTACACACAAACACACATACAAGAGCCCATACAACGACACATCCAGTATGATCACCATCTCACACTGGAACAGGTGTGTTTCTTCCATCTTGTCGGGCTTTTTTTCTCTCAGTCTGTCTCCCTGTGAACAGTTAAACATTCTTCCTCTCTGCTCTGAAGAGATGGGGAACAAAATCCAGAGTCCTTGTTCTGCGCAAAAATGCACAGATGTTCCCAGAAAGCTTATGAGGCTTTAGCTGTCTGAGTTAAGAAAATCAAGTCGGTATCATGTCGCTACCTCTCAAATGCAGCTCAGCAGGGAAAACTACCCAGTGAAAGAATTTCATCCTTAAAAGACGTTGGTAGATTCCTATCTTATTTTACAAACTCAGACTGTGGAGGACTCACATTCACTCAAATGACTGTGTATTTAGTCCATGAATGCATTTAGCTGGATCCAGGTACAGTGTATCAGCTTTAGTGCTAATTTGCTCCAGTGGCCAACCACAGACCCTCAACAAATAAAATTCCCTGCAGCTCACAAAGCATTTTCTCCATAGAAACCTATAAAGCTGTTGTCAGGACATCTGAACTGCAAGGAAGGTCAGTTGAATGTGTCATATTATGTTTTTTTTAAACCACAAACCTTTCATATTTGTAGTTTGTAGTTTTTCCACTTTTTGTTTGTTTGAGAAAGAAAGTGTTGTTGCTTCTGTCAAGGAATACAAGAGCTCATTTTAATGCAGCATCAAGAATCACACCTGAATTTCATGTATAATATATGCAGCAGGAGCCCTATCTTAGATTTTTCACACTGCTGAGAGTGAGGGCATATTTACTGTATATTTCATATATTACCCTTTAAAAGCAGTATCAGGCCTTATCCTAAAGCACTGCGGGTAACCGAGTTTTAAAGTTTTAATGGCTCTCTTATCGCCACCCCGGCAGTGACTCTGGTTCATCTCCTCTCTGGTTGGATGCAGCTACTTTGCCCACTGAGTCACCACATAAGCCTCAGTTCAGCCCATTAGTGCTGCTTGTTGCCTCCCTCCTTTCATCTCCTCCAGACTAGTTTGACTTTCTCTCTCTATCATTTACCTCCATCCCTCCTCACGCTCTTTTTGCACCACCCTGGTGTCTACATGATGAAAGATGGAGAAGAGATGACAAGGAAGCAGCAGTAAAAAAGTCAGTGGCCAAAAGAGAACGCCTCGCTGTCTATCTATCTATCAGTCTGTGTTCTGATTCAAACCCACTGACTCCATCTTTTTCTTGTTTTAGTCATTTCATTGTCAAAAACAACCACTCCTCTTCTTTCCCTCATCACCCTCTTTTCTCACTTTGTGTGTCTCACTCCTACACAACTGACGAGTGAACCCTGACAGTGCAAGGAAAAGAGAAAAAAATCATTAAATCATTAAATGACACCTGTGTATAACCTTGTCTTGAGAGCCTGTGTGTGTGGCCATAGACTATTTTATGCTTGACATTTCACTTCCTCTCCAGGGCCACTAATTGCCTACATGAAGGAAAAGTGCAGGAAAAAAGTCACATAAACACACAAGTGTTTACATGAACACACACACACACACACACACACTCCTGTACGCAGCTTTCCCTTGGTACTTTATTTCAATCATGAAGGTAAATTACTGATAAGGAATTGTTGCTAGACTTCATCTGCTTCATTCTGCTGAGCAGATGAGGGGTAAAAAACACAGAAGCTAACAAGGAGATGTGCTACATTTCTTTTATCCTATTTACCTTGACATCTTTATGGCAGTGACATTCATCTTGTAGTTGCTAGGCAATCACATAATAAGCTGTCAATCAGTTGTGAGCCTGCTTAAGTGGTAAATGAAGAGGTATTATTTGTTGAGCTTGTTGAGTCATTTTCTAAGATGGAGAGAACAGTTGACATAACTCTCAACTCAAGGTCCGCTTACTTGTTTGTCTCATAAGATTCAACTAAGCCTCCACATGGTCCTCATCAGCACACTGAGTTTTCTCATTCCTTCTTTCTGAGCATCTCTAGGAGTCCTTGTTCATATAGCCTTGAGCTGAGCTGGACATACTATTTGTTGTTGTCATAACTGTTGTTCCCAGACGGTCTATCCCTCTAACTTTGGCTCCTGACTTTTCGAAACATCTTGAAGAACCTCAAGCAAGTTCAGTTGCCTTTAAATACCACGACCTGCATGACTAAGAATCATCACACACATACCCAGAAAGGTTATTTAAGGTTTACCCCACAGCTTCGGCTGTAACAATCTGGATCTTCACCTAGATTGAGTTATAATACTGTCAGATGCCATACTACTATAGGTACAGAAAAGTGGGTCAATAAACAAATGCTAATGCATTTTAAATCTTGATGTAAAAACATTTTACTGTTGCCACTTGAGCAAATGTAGAGCGAATTGTTGACATGATATTCCTAACTGCTGGATGAAAATCCAATTACCTTCTTCATTACATCTAATTATATTCTTTGAATTTAGCATTAATCGAGACCATACGTCTGCTGATGATCTTGTTACCAGCAAAGCAGCTTTCAGACACTAATACTGGGATGTGGCATCTTTCCTGGTATTCAGTTAGCATCTTTGGAATTTATTAGCTTCACATGAACTCCATCTGAGACTCTCACTTTCATTTTGTTGTCTGTCTTTCTTTGCGTCTTATTTGTGTTCTGTAATTCTGTCTGATTAGGATCCTGTGAAGTCCTGTGTCTCCCTCTTCTTTCTCCCTCCCCCTCACACACACACACACACACACACACACACACACATGCTGTGTAATGAAAGTAACTGATATTCATGACGATTTTACTACAAATACAGGCTGCTTTTCCCCCATGATTACAGCTAATTACTTCCTCATTGAACTAATTTTTTATATCAGAAATAATTTGAGTATGTGTGGTTTATATAATGTATGTGTGCAATGGAGACAAAGAATCAGATCGTTTAGAAAAGCTTTGGTGGCATTTAAAGCATCTACACAGTGAAATATCAATTTGATTCTCCTTTGTTATTAACCTGTATACAATTATTGACCATATAGTTACTGTAAGATATTGCTGTTTGATGTAAGGATGCAGGCAAAATGAATATCTGATATTGAGTTTGAATAGTTCACTCAGTTTAAACTGATGGAACAAACAGAAATGTACTGTAGATGTAAATGTAGCCAGTGTGTGCACTTCCTGAACCCAGGGAATTCACAGACAGGGGAAATTAGACGGATTAACACATGGGATAAAGAACACAAATCCCAGTATACTGTGCTTTGTAGTATATAAATTATATTATTTTTAGTAGCCATAGCTGATGTGTGCTGATATGTGGGATGTTAACAGTCTGTGTCTGGGATGTGGTCTTTATGAGCTGCAGCAGCAGAAACTTTACTTTACTACTTGGCTGAAGGCTGCCTGTAGCCTTCATTGTGCTTCAGTTTCTTTTTCAGTTGTAGCAATTATCTTTTACTCTCTGTGCTCTTCGCCTTTGTCTCCCAACAGCCAGAATACATGAGGGTGTGAAAGAAAGAATTATTGTGAGGTCTATTGATCTGCTCCTGATACATTTAGAGAGTGACCCTTTTATGTGTGATTTATTATCGGTTTTGTCAAGAAAATAATTCGTTTGATAATTGGGCCTTTCATTACGCAGAATCATGTCATATAAATTATTTCTGCACTGATATGCAATCGATCCAGAGAACGATTTTGCACATCTTTGTTTTCTTCCTCTCTCTTATTTCTTTTCCTGAAAAGCTTTCATGGTTACAGAGCTGGCAATGCTGCCTACTTTGTTAACATCTTACACCTACTCAAGTGAGATGATTGATTAATGAATACTATTCTGTATGGTGTCTAACTTGGGAAAAAATGTTGACTCTTGACTGCTGGAATAAAACAATTAAGGTAATTTAATTAATCAGATTTTCCTGGTTTTAAACAGTCATGCATTTGTTCAGATTTCATCACCCAGTCCTTCAATCACCATTTCCTACTGAGCAAGTTAACACTCTTTTATATCCCATTTCCCTCTTGAATATTTTAACCAATGTTCAGTTTCTGAGTTTGTGGAAAAAACAAAGTGTATTTTACAATTGTACAGTTGACAAAATGGCCCCATTCCATTCTGTCTCTTCAAATACACATGCTTACACTACTGTAACTGTACTGTACTGTAGCTAGAGTCTGCTTCATATTTAAATCAAGCATATGTAAAAGCATTTTCATATTCCATCACACGATCAGTAACTGTAATGTAATGACTGAATTTCAAATCCTCTACTCTGCTAATTACTGAAAAATGGAGTATTACTGTAGCGTGTTACTTAGTGGTTCATGGCCCTGTGTGAAGCCTTTATCATGAATATGCACATAAACAAACAACAGTACAGCTCCCATACTGTAGCCAAGTTTATTTGAGTATGAGTGTGTGTGTCTTCTATCACAGTGGTCTCATCTCATTACTTTCACTTGAAGCCAAAGAAAATAACAACTCTGAGAAAGTTTTCTGACAGTCATCCTGGCATGTTTTAGTGTAGCAGCACCACGGGAAATCCTGTCATGTTGTGTAATTCAAATCAATCATTGGCTAAATGGAAAGAATCAAATGGAAGTCACTTTTCAAGTTTTCTTGGCAGCAAATTCAGCAGTAAGATCTGTGAAATTCATCTTGGTTGCAACATCCCTTTCAGTGGACAGTACAGTGAGCCCACAGAGTCTTCCAGAGACACTGATGTATGCAAGTCTTTATTGATTTATACCAGCTTTGAAAAGATGTACTCATAGTCAGAAGAATTCAGGCTGCAGACTCACAGTTGGGAAATGTTTGTTCAGTGTTTTTTTCCATTGTCATGGCTGTATAAATAACTGAAAAGTATGTAACCTGTCTACCTCCAGTTGTCATCAGGGTCATCAGTAGTGAAGTATTTATATTTTTCTGCAACATAGAATGCCTTCCTACAGTTTACTCAGATAAAAAACAAAACAAAGCAACACACACACACACACACACACACATGCTAGAAGAAAAGAAAATAATCTCGAAGCTTCAAAGTTGTTGTTGTTTTTCTTTTTTTTATGTGACCTTTATTTTTCCTGGACAGATGAAAAATTCTGCATTGTAAAACCCTGTACTGCCACGCTGCTCACAGAACCTTTGGTCTGGCTACGCTGCCCAACACTTTTTAATTTCCTGCCTTCAACTTAGCTGAGCGAGAGCATTTCCCCTTTTCACTACAGCCAGTTTGATTTGGCCATGACCTCTGATAACCAATTATCCTGTTGCTGTCAGAGTTTAAACGCTCTTCTTTTCAACCCTGCTGTCAACTCTTTTGTTATTTCACTGTGTGATTGTTGGAACCCACTGCCATTCCTCCACCTCCAGTTATCATCAGAACCAGCCCAGAGTGTTTTGACTTCAGGTTCATTCACTGAGTGCATCAGGAATCCTGGTACAGGTCACACCAATCCCGATTTTCATCTGAAGGCTCAATGTTCTTCAGATCTTCACCACCCCCAGTGTCAAGACTGGGAAAATTCCAGTGTGACTCATGGCAACTCTGTCTCCGAGAAATGACATTTATATACACATGAACTCTGCACCTTCATAGATTGCACTACCTTCACAAGGAGGCGGGTGGGATGGATGGCAGGTAACATGTCACACCAGGGACCAAGGTGTTTCTAACTTGGCAGTTAACAATGTCACTTTTCTTGTGAAGACTGTCGAAAATAATTTCAGATCTCCGCTCCACCAGAAACCCAAAAATACACAATATAAGGTATACTGGTCTGCTAGCAGCACTCACAGCAAACTCCAGTTTGCATTTTCTCCCTGTGCCTGCATGGGTTCTCTCTGGGTACTCTGGCTTCCTCCCACTGTCCAAAGGCATCAAGGTTAGGTCAACTGGTGACTCTAAATTGCCTGCAGGTGTGGCAATCAGTCCCTGCCTCTTGACCAGTGTCAGCTGGGATTGGCTCCCACTCCCCTGCAACCCTTAAAGATAAGTGGTATAGATAATGGATGTATGGATGTGCATATGATGGAGATCACAAAAGACTGTAATTTATTATTGGTCAAGGGCCAATATGTAAATTGACCTTTTTTCTAAGTCTTGGCAGGAGCATGATCTGATATGGTGACCATCTAAAAACTGTTATTCTGTAATCTGATCCCAACACAAGCCCCCTGGTGATCCCTAAGGATAAGTGGTATAGATAATGGATGGATGAACGGATGGATGCAGAATCGATTTTGTAACTAGCAAAATTACCAGCTCAAGTCCAGCTCCAGAAACTGGAAATGTGGGATCACTAACCATAAAACAATAACTTCAACCCCAAAAAAGAGTTAAAATGTGAAATGCTAATAAACTTGATGAGTCCAAAATGACAGCTTAATTGACTGTTTTGTCTTTTGTCTTGGTCTTTGCTGTAATTGGGCAAATGTTCTAGATCTGATGATTCTGTGTGGTGTGGCTCTGCTGTTCCTCTGTCTGTCAGATAAACTGTCCTAAACACTGAACTCTCATGAAAAACACAAACACAGAATTGCAAAGACAGTCTGAGGAATGCAAATACAAACAGAGCAACTAAAAACAACCAAAAGACAAAGAAACAAACTGCACTTAAAATCATGCTGGCAAGAAACAGGAACAAAAGCTGGAGACTGTGTAGTACATTAGACAAGCTTGGGAAAAGAGGGCAGTATATATGCTACAGGGCTGATGGGTGAATGGGAACAGGTGTGAGAGGGGAAGGTCAGGTAATGGGGAGTGGCTAAGAACATCAGGGTTACTACAGGGCAGGGCTGAGGACACAGGAAAAAGAGTAAAATATATAAAAACAATCAAAGGTAGTCATGACACAAAGATTGACATACCAATAAACCAAACAGAGCATCATGGCAGACTCCTAGAAAAGAAGACATGTTAAATTGTTTCCCTTCAAGTATTATATTTCACATGTTAAATATAAAATGCAGGACATCAAAAATCCAGATGCGAGTTACTGAGTTTCACAGGTGACAAATTCACAGAGTCAGGTTTGAAGTTTGAGCCAGAGGTGTAGTGGTGCACATATGCAGGTTATAGTGTATGTCCACCTCTGGGCAGGGGGAGTGTAATCATGATACATTCCTTCACATACAGTAATCTGTGGCAAACAGGAGACTTTGTTCCCTGATTTAAGTCTTTAGATTAGCCCCTCTCCACAAACAAGTACCCTGTTAAATCTGCACCTGAGCCTGAGAAGCTCTGCCTGAAGGACAAACTCAGGGAACACATGAATCAGTGCTGACATTCCATAAACTCTGAGCTCCACAGCTCACACAACAACAAGTGAACAGGTAAAAAACACCTGACAGCAATTACACTGATGAAGTAGGAGCTGGAAGGAGAAGCATCTCCAGAAGGAGACGATGAGATAACCATAATGTTAGATAACACTGTTACACTGTGGCACCACAGGAGGAGTGGATCCATCAGGAAGTGTTTAGATCCTGAAAGTTGCACCACCACAATATAAAAACACAAAGTATGACAAGTAAAAGTAGGCTACTCAAGTCAGGTGACTCCTGTGACTCATTATATAAATAATAATTATTATTGATATATTAAAGTGCAAACAACATTTTACTGCTGTAGTTGTTGGTTGTAACCAGTCTGAACTATTTTTATTTTATACAGTGTTGGGTAGTAAAATATGACGCTCTACTACAGATTACATCAGATCATCATTTCTTTTGTATGCAAATGTTAATCTGTGAGGAAAATTGCTAAAGTAGTTAAGAAATATCATAGAATCTACCTTAGAACTACTAAGGTAAAGTGCACTTGCCGTAAATAGCCACCAGAACTGCTTTAATGCAAAACAAGTTTGGAAGCCAGAGAGTATGGACAAGTAGTAGGGAAGTGTCTTATCTGTAGAGCAGCAGTAATGGTGAATAAAATATCTGTAATTTCCTGGTTATTTCCAAGATGTTTACGGAAAGAAAACCTGTAATTTGGTACCAGTTATATGGAAACATGGCACAGTGTTTCACCGGTGCATTTGCAATCAGTTAATTTCATGTAATTGGTGGTGAGCACACAGCAGTTCAGCTGAACATTAGCATATGTGACAGTAGTATGCAGGCAAGCATTCAAATGTGAAAAATTGAGTTTTCAATAGAAAATGAATAATGAATGAATATTTACTTGGTTTTAAATCTCTCAGAAATAACCAGGGATTTTGGTCAGTCTTTAACATTTGTCTCACTGTAGATGAAATATCGTCCATGTCATGACAATTGTGGTAAAAGATCAGTGAATTATAGCTGCATTAAGGTGTTTTAAGGTTTCTGTTGATACAAATACACTGTTATAAAACTGTAGATATATATATATATACACAACATATATAACATTGGACAATATAAATTGTACCATACATTTTACTGTACTTTGCTTATCGAAAGTATTAGCATAACTGCATACTCCCTAAGTCCTGCTGTTGTCTTCAGTGGATTATAATTAAATCACTCTAAACTGCATTTGAATATATTTACATGTAAATAGATACTTATGATTTCCATTTCAGTGTCAAACACAATTGCATGCTTCAAAAGTGGTACTGCAGAATCAAATATGATCGTGAGGATCTCGACCTAATGATCACAGCGTTCATTATTTAGTGAAATATATTTCATGCAAACATCATTAAGTATTTACAGTAACCCAGATAAGGCTGCTCACACACTGTTCTTTCACTCTGATGTGTGTCTAAACATGAGCTGCTACATCTCTCATCAGTTATTAGAGAACTCTACCAAAACAAAGAGACTTAAATCTGAGATATTATTTTGTTTAACTTTAATGAATAACTGTGTGGGTTTCATCTGATCTTACATATTTATGTTCATTTCATGTTCATGAGAAACTTGTATCAGATGCCAAAGCTCTTGCTAATTCAAATAAAGAACAGAGCATGTAAAAGAACTGAAAAACATTTTCACCCTCCCTTTAATTTGACTCTATCAGACTGGGCACAAACAACGCAACAACTCACACACAAGCAGTAAAAAACAATTACTTGAGTACTGAGTTTATCACACAGAAAGTCTGGACAAAAATCAGGCAGAGTCATCAAAAACATCCCAAAACAATTGAAAAACTAGTCATACACACAAAAGACTGCACAAGCATTCTAAGACGAACTGACCGAGAGGGGAGGGAACACAGAGAGTAAACAGTCTATGCTATATACCTCAGGGGAGGGGAGACAATTAGACACAGGTGAAACATATCGAGGAGCATGTAATCACAGGGGCAGGACAAACAGGAGGTCAGGAAGTAAAGTATCTGAAAAGAGACATGAGATGAGAGTTTGAAAATAAAACAGGACACAATGACTGAGTCACTCAGAGTTGACATTAGATATAACTTTAGACACCAGGATGAGATGTGACAGACTCAGCAACAGTTTTTCAGTGCTGTCAAGTTTCTGAGGCAGGTGATGACTGCAGTGTTCCAGTTTTCTTCTTGTCATTTGTCTTTCTTGAAAATGTAAAATTCTATTAAATCCAAGTTTTAGACAACTTTTTTGTCATTTTGTCTATAACATTATCTTTTGAATTAGAAAAGCGACAAAAACCTAAATACGCTCAGAGTGATCAAACTGCAGGGCTGTGAAATGCAGAAAACTAGGAAAAAAACGTGGAAAGGCTGTTGAGGAACCAGTGGAACCAGGAAACACTCCTGAGGCATTTTTCACCAAGGTTTCAAGAATCTCTAGGGGCACAACATCTTCTAAAATAGTACTACTCTTTACTAAAACTTCTAGGAATAATGATGGGAGGGAAACCAAGATACCTCCTCGCTTCTTTTCACTTCATAAATTATTCTCGATGCCCTCCCACTTTGTCCACTTTGTTGAACCAACCAGCAACATCAGTGTCTTGAAAAACAACATTTGCAGTTTGGTCTAGTGTGTCCTTGGACATCTATACATATTCATTTCTGCTATGTAAGTATTCCCTCAGGGATCAATTAATTTCATCAGACTCTTGTTTTAAAATTCCAATAATACAGGCTTTTCAACACGGGAGTGGGTTCAGACTGGAAGATGAAATGAATTTAACCATGAAGTTGATCAAATCTTCTGTATTCAGGGACACGGAAGCATCCGTTGTACTGTGATAAGAAGCCAAACAGCTGGAATGTGCCATCTGGTGAGCCATGGGAACCTGTTTCTAAACTGTCAGCACTGTCTCTGATTCATGGGTGGTGCAAGATTAAGTGTCCTCCTCTCTCTCTCTCTCTCTCTCTCTCTTCTTTTTTTGCTCCTCTTACAGCAGGTGGCTAAAGGCAGAGGAAAACGGCTGCGCCCATGTGATGGGCTGCCACCCTACATCACAGATCACATGTTAGTTTCTCCTTGATGTATCATCTAAACATATCATCATCATCTAAACACACATGGCCACAATGCACCTGAACTGCCAACAGTTTGGTTGGAGATTTGTGTGTGTTATGCTAATAACATAACGCAGCACCTTAAGAAGCCTCAAGCAGAAAATCACTGGACTCTTTTTACTTTACAAAAGTCTAGAAGCTCATGATATATTTTGTTTTCATAGCTGTGGTTATCAGTTCTATAAGTTTTGAGCTCTAAATAAAGTGCTAGCTAAACCATCACCCTGTTTACAACCTATCTGGGGCGGCTGTGGCTCAGGAGGTAAAGCAGGTCACCCACTAATCGGAAGGTCAGCGGTTTGATCCCCGGCTCCTCCAGTCCGTGCCAAAGTATCCTTGGGCAAGATACTGAACCCCACGTTGCCCCCGACGTTTGCAACATCGGTGTGTGAATGTGTTAGAGCGCTTTGTAATAGTGCAAGCGCTGTGTGTGTGAATGTGATTGGTAGTGTAAAGTGCTTTGAGTGGTTGATACGACTAGAAAAGCGTTATATAAGTACAGTCCATTTACTATCTTTATGCTCATATTTCTCAGCCTCTTGGAGCTATTTTGGTTAACTCAAATGACACTGGGTGCAGCTGTAAAACTGTGTGTATGATCATGGTGTTGCTTGAGCTTGGCTCCCCTCAGTGAATAAAGGATCTAAATTTCAGTAATGTCTGCATCTGCCACATGAATGTAATGTATCGATGTATGTTCTTCTGACCCTTGTGTGTGTGTGACGGTTGTCCAAAGATTAATTTGGCTGTCAGTGTAAATCTTCACGTCCTCTTGTCACAGTCTATATACTGAGCATCAGCACACTGTTTGATGCCCAGTGATCCGACCCTCTGTTGGTTTATTGCATCTCTCTCGTTTCTTTCATCTCTCTAGTCATTTGTGTCCCTCCCTCCATCCCTCTGGCAGGTTTAGCAGTGATGAAGAGGGCCCTGTGGGCTCTGCTAATGCATTTCTCTGGCTGGGTTTTGGATCTAATAAGCAGGGATTTACAGACAGGACAGGCTCACTGGGGCGGCCCATGTTTTCATAATGAGCAAGCAGAAAATGAAAAAACATGACATCCTACCAAGGACTGATCTGGACAGAGAGAGACTGAGACAGGGAGAGAGAAAAAATATTCATGAAGGAAAAGGAGGAATAGATGGAGATTTCAAAGAAAGAGTCACAAAAGACACGAGCAAAGGGATGCTTTTAAAATGAAATAAAACATTAGCTCATTATTTGGACATATTAGTGTAACTGCAGGTCAATTGGCGCAGGTAATGTGACTAGTTTGCATAACGGTGGGCATAGTCCCAAACCAGGCAAGCTGACTGATTCACAGGTAATCCAGGGCACGGAGTTCATAGATATGGAAGGAGCTCAGAGTAGAACTGCTGCTCATTTGCATCAGAAGGATGATGGATGGATGCCTGTCCCATCCATCATCTATTTTTGTGCTCTTCTTTCAGAGTAAACAGTGATACAGTTTTTTAAGTAAAAGAGAAAACTCTTGGCTGAAAAAACACCACACATGGGTTAATGGGAAATGAAGTCTTCAACCTGAGAAGCTACAGGTTCATAGCTTCAGACATACATTACATTGAGGTTTTAATGAATTTAATGAACTTCCCCAACTTCCAGGCCCATCCAATTAACACACACCCTTAGACACAGAACTACATGCAGACTTATAAATGCAGACGTGTAAAAACATAATGAATTAAGGTGTAGAAATACAGTTGATGAGGATTAATAAAGCTTGAGGAAGATGGTGTAAAGATGAGGCTGCATGGGAAAGAGACTAGAAGAGAGAGTCAGAAATAGATGGAAAAGGGTGAGCCCAGAGATGGGAAAATAAGGGAAAGAAAATTCATGACAAACAATAGATAGGGAAGAAAGAAACAGGAGAGAGATGGTGGGAGTGAAGGAGGGGACTCTTCTGATTTTTGCCAACAGACCTGCAAGCACAGCTTATGTTTTTGTAATGAATGAGCTGATAGAATAGGAGAGGAGGGCAATACATCTGTCCACAGCCTGCAGCCCAGAAAGACAGACTAACAGAGAAAGGGTGAAGCAGAGAGGGGTGGAGGGACATGATGCAAGTGCAATCAACTTTATTTTCATGCACAAAGAATGCACTGAGAAAATAAGACGTACATGTGTGAGCACCATGTTTTCATACAAATGTGAAAACTCCAAACCAGAGACCAAACTAGGGTAAAAAGGCAGAGTGAATAACTAGACTTACATTCATCAGGTAGACAGGACTATGACTGCAGTTTGATAATGTTGCTCTGTGTTTGCTGGATGCATGAATTAGCCATTGTTTGCTAACACATTAACAATTTAAAAATGTCATAATAAAATGTCAGAGCTGTTTGTGAGCTTTAGAAACTCTTCAGAATCAAATTTATGCAGATATTATTTAAAGGAATAGTTCAACATTTGGGAACAATGCGTAAAACTACAAATTGTTATTTTATAGAAGTCAAACAAATGAAACTTTTCCCAGACTCCAGTTTAACCTAAGCTAACCAGCTGCTGGATGTAGCCTTGCCATGCTGTCAAGCAAATGTGAATTCACTAATGTAAGATGGTTGTTGTAATAGACATTAAGTGAACATAGAAGCTAACACTCTCATTGTGAGCCATGTCATGTTCCCATGCGGATGTTAGCTTTTAGCTCAAAGCACCTATGTGCAGTATAGTCTTACAAAGCTGTAAGCACCGCTGTGGTTTTATTGTTCTTATGTCTTACTCTGTTTAGGTTTATTCTTTGGCATTTGATCAAAAGCTTTATTAATTATTATAAACCTTCACGTAATGACAAAAAAGTTATTGAGAAAGTTTACATGCAGGAAACCAGATTACTGTGAGAAATCATGCTGTAACAGGAAATCTGAGAATGTGTTTACATACAGATTAGAGAGAATCAGTGGAAAAGGGTTCAGTGTTAGTGTGATAGAATGAGTCTCAACATTTCAGACAAGCACAGCAAGCAGAATTAAAAGATGCTGCTGAGTTTCTGGTCTGCTGAGGGAACACGTTGAAACCAATAAGGGGAAAAAAACAACAAGGGAACGAGGAGGTGGGAAGAGAATGAGTGTGAAATTAATATGATGTGAGTTTCTTGGATTGCCGTGAACACAAAATCACAAAGAAGCACCCGGTCTGTAGAGTGAGGGAGGTGTGAACGGTGAAGAACTGGGAGGCTGACCAAAGTGAGAGCAGGAGGAAGGACAGAGGAGATGAAAGAAGAAAAGAGGGAGAAGGAGGGAAGCAAACTCTGACAGGGCTGACAGAAGCTGAAACAAAAGTTTGGTACAGTAGGGTGAGAGGTGGGGACAGAAAGTGATGCAAAGAGATGAAAGGAGATGGAAAGGGAAGAGAGCAGAGGGAAGGGAAGATAAAAGTTGTGGAGTGACAGAAAAAGGCTAGAGATGGATGGAGTATTTGAGGAGAAGGAAGTGATTTAAAGGGCTGGGACCAGAGACTGATGTAGTGAAAGAGAAATAAGGCTGCAGGATGGATGGCAGCAAGGAGGGATGAAATAAATGGAGTCTTGGAGAAATACCAGTGCTGAAGAGAGGAGGAGAGTTAGAGGAGGAAGAGAAGGGAGAAAGAAGAAAGTAAGGACTAAAAGAAACACTTCTTTTAAAAAGTCATCAGCTTGACCGACAAATGTCCTGAAGTGACTGAGTCCAATTGTACAGAGTGATAAATATTACTCTTTACTAATAACTGTGGATCATTTTTTGTTGTCAAGGTTAATCACTCAAACTATATTTGAAATCAAAAACTGACATGAGTTTAGTCAAAAGTCTAGTGACTGAAGTTGTTCATTTCCACTGCCGGTAACAGGAATAAAGTCCTTTCACTAAATTTCTGATCATTTCTGTACTTGGATGTCATCAGTCCATTCAACACTGTCCACTAACTGCACTTAAATTGATCTTTCTGCTTTCTCCTCTTCTTCCATCAGTTCTGATAAACATAAGATTTAGAAATATAATTTGCAGTATCATAGTGACTATTAGGCAAAACACTATAACACTGTAACGAAAAGTTATTTCCCAACCCTGAGGTTTACTCACTTACAGTATGAGAGGAGCCAGTGTGATGTAGAAATGTATTAAGGAGATAAGACATGCTTGCATTAGTGGAACCTTTTTTCATCCATCCATTAGTTTTACCACTTCACTTTTATCACAATCAGTCCCAGCTGACATTGGGTGAGGGGCGGCGTACACCCTGGACAGGTTGTCTGTCTAACCAGTTTCTGATCTTTGTTACTAAAACTGATGATAACATATCTACTTTTTAAGACAATGGTTAAATGTCAGACTTTCAAAGCATTTAGTAATACCACTTCATGTGAATTGGTCTTTCTTGTCTAATCCAACAAGTTCTGATCGCTGTGATTAGAGAGAATCTACAACACTGAAGATGAGACAGACTGTGGCTAGAAGAGAGTTGGGGGAGACATGAGGATAAAAGAAAAAGAAGAGGGAGGCAGGAGGGTGGGAACAGATGGTGAATGAAGGGATCGAATTTTGTAAAGGTTGAGAGAGGATAAAATGCAGGTCTAAGGAACTGGAGTAAGGTAGTGAGATGAAAGCCAAAGTAAAGTTGACAGAAAATTCCTGATGTTTTCAGTAGGGATTAAAAGTCATATGTAGTCTTACTCTCAGTGATAGGCTCATTAAAACACATCAGTACCAGGATGCACACAGAGTATCTGAGGTCTCTTACTGTCAGAGTGAGGCTTATTAAACATACTTTCACATCTTTGGTGAGACGCAACAGACAAGGACCTTTTGCTGATTTCAGGTACCAAAGCCAACGTTAACACCCACTGGCAGGCAGAGATCGAAGGTTTTCCGCTCTGTCTAGAGAAGAGATGCTGGCAGGAGACCACAGACTGAACAGCAGAGAGAGCAAACATGACTTGCAGAGTTGCACTGTGGTGTATAAATAATAAAAAAAAGAAACCATAAAACTCTTCTCTTTAAGAGGTTAGTACAAGAGTAGCATCCAAAATGAAATGATATGAAATGGCCGGTTAAACTTGATTAATCAATGAAAAAATGGCTTCAGGTCAAAGATGCACCAAACCTTACTTCCTGGACAGATTAAGGCATTAAAAAAGGCACCACTTTCCAACACTGACACTGCTTCCTGAGGCCAAGGTAAATGGATATAAAAGGGCATGCAGAAATGATGAACAGCTTAAATTTCAGTTACTAAAATGACCATCTTATCCAGAGCAACTTACACTAACTGGGTAGGTACACTGTCAGTGTCCTACAGAAATGACCCATTGACTGGTCCTACAATAACTTCTGAGTGTTTTATGATCTTGAGTTTGGCTATAGAGCATGTGCACACACAACTGTATACTGGCAGTCTGTTAGAAATGTCCCTACCAGAGTTAAAACCAAGCCTACACCCTACTGTTCTCTTGTTTCCTAAAATAAATGTTTTACCCATTATGGACCTTTTACTGACCTTGATGTAATTAACAGCACACAAACATGTACAAACTAGTTTGCAAGTCATGGACCCGTACCTGCTCCTCTCAAGTGCTAAGCTGTGATTACTTCACCCTCAACAACTTTGTCTAATTTTATGGTGCATGATTTGAAAAAGCACATCTGATTTATTTCCCTGAGAGCCTCTAGAGGTTGTTATTATAATTATCAGTAATTTTTCATTTATAACCTTGTTCTCTCACATAATTTTTAGATACACATATGTTGCATTATTTTACATTGCATTGGTTGCTGCATGTGTTATTTGGCAGAGAAAAGAATAGAGTGATACTCTGGCGTTTTTAATTAACCTCTTGACTGGCAGTAAAACTCTGACATCAGGTGCTGAAATTCTCTCTCTCTCTCTCTGTCAGTCTTTTTCCCCTCTGACATTAAATATGAGCTATAGTTTTAATTCAAGCCTTCTGGACTTTTGGATTAGATAGATGTTTGTGAATCTCACCTTGAGACAAACATGATTACAGGTGAACAGATTTTATGAATTTCAGAGCTGGATCCAACTTTTCAGCAGCCTCTCTTTTCCAGTATTATTCAGGGGGCCTCTATTGCCACTAGCTTGGCAAACAGCAGACGTCTCCCAACAGGACCAACATGAGTAAACTGATCTGCTGCATGAGGCCTCAGCTCCCCTAAGGCCTCCAAACAAAATGAATGTTGTTGGCATTGCCTGTTCATGTAATGCTGCCGCCCCACAGGCCCCAGAACCTGACTACAGGCACTTGGGGCTGCTAAACTTTTGGGATTTGAGAGAGAGCTTGTCTTCATGGAGTATTCCAACATTTAGGGAAATACACTACACAAGAGGATTGATTCCATTTTAATGCCCATACAATAAACATGAGGCTACATCGCCAGCAGCCAGTTAGTTTAGCTTAGTATTTAGACTGGAAACATGTAGCCTAGCTCTGTCCAAGGGTAATAAAATGTGTTTGTATGTATTTTCACAAATCAGCTTCTTACCCTGATTGACAGGAACTTACATGAACATACTGTTTCCTGCCAAGTTTGTTTATCTGTGATTATCTCACTGATGTAGAGTTAGAAACTGTTAGAAAAAGGTGATATCACATGCTTCTGTACGCCAGTCAGGAGGATTAGCAACCATCAAATTCTGACGACGATTTGTGTGTCGTTTGAGTCCCTGTCGAACAAATCTGATTAAACCAAACCAACAAAGTCATGATGATGCAGAAGTTACAGAGTATTAATTCTTAGAATGTAGTTTTAACTTTGAGTTTTTTTATTTGAGAATGACAATATTTAGATGAGAGATGTTACCTGACGTTACAACACTTGATGTTATTTTGGACACATCATGGTTTTAGGCTCAGCAAAAGAACAAAGACCAGTCCTTTATTTTGGCACACAACTAATCTCAATTTAAAGCCCCCTTCAGTGTTTGAGGAGACATTTAGTGTTTATCCAGGAGGTAGTTTACCACATAAAGCTGTATAAAGTTGGACATTTCTACTATTGCCAGTGATGTCTTCCCTTTCTCTAACATCCTCTTTCACAAATCTTAAATTGACATTTTTTCAAATAGCAATTAGTGTAATGACTGCACCTGCAGAGGAGTTTACACTCACTGATCACAGCTTTGGCAAAGTCATTATGAATAAAGCAGACACCAGAGCATTAAAGCAATCTAGTGTTTTCTTTGAGGACTTGTTAAATGTCACTGCCATACAACTCATGTCATTAGTTTTGAATGAATACTTTGGTTAATAAAAAAGGCAAAAAATATATTTATTTATCAGTTCCCTGTGAGGAACGGAGCACACACACTATTACACACACACACACGCACTAAGCAATGACTGCCACACTTAAATTAACAGCAGACATAGGCAATTATGCAAACACAAGAAAGCAGTCAGTGCATACACATTCTGCCACACATTCGGCTTAATCTGCATGAAAGTACAGATAATGATTGGCTGATAACAATAATCTTGCTAGTTCAATTTAAAATGTTTTCCTGCTGCTTTAAAAAATGAGAGTTACCTGAAAGTTGGTTAAATAATTTGTTAGCAATCAATTTTCTGGCAACAGGCAAAGCGATTTAAAAAAATGTTTTTCCTTTAAACTTTGAACCAGCTGTAACTGAATATTTTTTGAGAAATCCTGCTAACAAACATCGGCATAAGAGGTTTACACAACATGAAAGAGAATCTGTAGATTTCAGCCGGAAAGAATATGATCAAACTGTATGATGAACAGGTTACTACACCAGGTTCAGTACACAGCCAAGATGACCTTCTGTCTCTGAGAAGCAAATTCAGCTTGAGGGATGACACCGAGTATAATCATCCCTGAAACACTCCTGATCAGCTAAGATTGTTGTGAGAGGTATTTGCACATACTTCCTCCGCGTTTGCACTTGAGTGAAGTCTGAGTTTTTGACATCCTCATTGCAAAATTTATGCAAAATTAGGAGGTGACTCAAGCAAGTCCTCAACACACCACTGCACAATCATGGTAAGCTCATCATCACTAATTGCGAACAAAATTACATCTTTCAGCCTCAGGATTAATCCACTAAACCTGGCATCCTTATGCCTAATGCTACTTTCTAATTGGTGGAGTTCTGAATTCATTTTCTTCCTTGTTGTACAAGTTCTCTCTTTTCTGTCACTAGTTTGACTCAAGAACAATGATTTCATCACTGACATCTTACAGTGATGATTTGGGACGTCAAAACCCTCTAAAAGACCTTACATGTAGTGCAGTAATTTGGGAAGTAAAACAGATGATCTGCCAAGTGTTACTAAAATGGATATAATCATTATTTAATAATGGTTGTCATGACAAAAAACATAATTATACATATACAGTCTTCAATGATTTTCATATTTCAACTTCAGTTTCAGGATTTCATGCTTGTCTATGATCCTGATGGAAAAACTCTTTGTGGACAGTGAATCAAACTTTGACTTCTATTTTAACCATTTTTTCTCTGAGCCAGTCAAAACCAGGATAAACATGAGAAATGAATTGTTAAATGTGTCAAAATCTATATTTGCAGAATAAACTCACTCTGTTTAAGTATGTACTGAGTTAGTAAGCATTTGTAGAAAGAAAACAGATTTTTCACTATGCTGTCAGCCTTGGTACCTTGAAGATTCATTTGTTCAACTGTTTCCTGTTTATGTACTCAGTAATGTGATTATGTTGTGTATTCAGCACTGATAGATGTGATTGGAAGATTTTAATCACTTACTGTGCTCTCTCATTACCTATTACATATCTTTGGTAGTATTAAAGTATCTGTGTGTTTGTGTGAAAAACCTGCTGTTATTCTTTAAAACTGAGCTTTTCTGTGAATGGAAACCAGGCTGCCACTGGGCAGGAGATTCTACCATATCTTGCCTCATTTATATGGATCCTAATTGGCAAAAACACTGGTACTTGGTCATCATCACTCGGAGCTTGGTGTTGTCCTGAAAACAAGGCAGTCATTCATGATTTCTGCAAGGCTGGTGTGCAGGATTTAGAGGCTCAACAGGCAGCACCATTAGGGAATCAGAATGAGATGCCAGGAAACAGATTTGAAAAATGATTAGAAAATGAACAACATGATTAGCTGCATCTCTGCATTCATAATTACTTTGTGTCCATCCTCTTTTGTCTGCTCAGTTGCTCTCTGACTGAGTAAGACATATGAATGCAAAGCAGTGGTAATCTGAAAGAGATGAAAGGCAATAGACAGATAAACACAAACATGCACCAGTTCCACCCATCTCATCATCCACCAACGCCTGGGCAGAAATGGTTTCTGCAATAATTCTTTCATTAGAGCCATCTACAGTAAAAGCCTCGCCTTGGTGCCCGTTATCATCTCTGGAGGGAATGAACGAGTGCCTCAGGCCACAGGCTGGTCAGCACTAATCAGCGATGAATTATTCAGTCAGTCAGCTGGTTACAATCCATCAGCTTTCCTCTATTAATTCAACAAAACCCCCAAATCACCTGCATAAAGACAATTATATTCTCTCTATGTTGACACTTGAGCTCTATATGCAAGGTAATAATATTTCCACACACCTTCACATTTGACAGAAACTGAATATGACATGTTAGTGGCACTACAGGTGCATTACAAATCTTCCGGGAGCCACAGCCAACAGCATCATTGATCGGCCAGACAAAGATTGTTATTGTGAAAGTGTGGATTCAACTAAAATGGAATCACCTCATGAGTGGAAAGTGACTGATATTAAAGTTTAATTCACTTCCAAGTTCAGAAATATGACCAGACATTTTACTTCTGGTTGTAGTTAAGATGAGTTTGTTTGAGTCCAAGAGAAATTAAAATAATTATGTTTGGGTAGAGCTGAGTTTAGATGTGCTTAATAGTGCTTTCACACCTACCCTTGGTTTAAAGTTTTTTTTTTTTTTTTTTTTTTTTTTTTACTAATGCAAAAGGTAAACTGGTAATGAATCCAGCTGCTGATCCTGGACTGTTCAGTGATGTATATATAGCATTCATGTAAATCATTCAGTAACCATGGTAACATGTATATGTGCCACCATGAGTATGCATATCTTACCTCAGTCTTAATCTGTTGAGCTTGTGTCCTACTCCATTTACTTTAGCAGATCATTAAATCCATTTAAAAAATGCACAACATAGCAACCTCACGGTAACCCTGGTAACCTTGGAATATTGTACAAGATGCCTCCATTTCATTCTCAATCTGTACCTGCTTGTCATAATGTTCAGCTGATTTTCAGTCTAACACTTGCAGGCTAAAAGGACAGACTGACCTGCTGTCAGTTAGACCACTGGACTAGGATTTAACCAACACTCCTTCCATTTTTAAAGAAACGGTGTAATTATCGTTATTCAACTTAAAAGGAATGGCCTTGGCAAGTTAATGACTAATTGTCTTAACTTATTTTCAGAGCACTGAGCCCACATCTCATATTATTTCAGTGATTGTAATAGGCCCAGTGTTGCATTGGAAAACAACTGAGACAGCAGAGCTTTGTAGGCTGAATCAAGAACAGGGACATCATCTTCTGGAGCCAGAAAAATTACAACAGAAAAAAACTAGTTGATGCATTTGTTGATAATTGATGCAGCTGTACAGGTTGTTGCAAGTGAACCAACTTCATGAATCATTATATTTCTTAATTGCTCAGTTGCTCTTAGCAACCGCTACCGGATGAATGAATGAATCACTCACTACTGGTTATGGAAAAAAACATAACAACTCAAACCCATCAGAAATCCCAATACCCAACTGAATAATGAAGTGTAACAACATAGCAGTTCAGTCTGATTATCATGCTGTGATTACCCGTCCAATCAAATATATTCCTGATATCCAAAGATTTTATCCAAAGACCACTGATTTGGTCATGTGGGGCCAAATCAGTGGTGTGCACACGTTCATGAATGAGTTTTTATTTTATCCAGTTCAGTTTTTACAAACAAACGTAGGAGAAAATATAAGTCCCACTGGGTCTAAAATAAAAGGTGTTTCTTTTAAACTAGAAAGGAGAGGTGTGACTCAGACTGTTGGTATAGTCAGTAATGGAAATGATCCTGGGGTGAACCATTACTTTGGTCACCTATGGCTGCTGTTATTATCCTGTGAGATTGAGCTCTGGGTTTTTGAGATTTTAGATTTTTACCTAAGCACAGTAAAGGCACAGGTGGTGATTACATATGTCAAATGAGTAATTGCTCTCATTTGATTAATCCAACCGAGACAAAGGAAGAGGGAGAGAGAACCTTTAGAAAGACGATGTACTTCCAATTACCTCTGACCAGTTACATTAGTGGAAACTTGGCAGGGCTATTCTTGTTTTGGAAAAAGCCCATGAAATAGCTATTATTTCTTCAGTCTTATTCACCGAGACACGTTAAACACTGCTGAGCCACTGAGGGAATAAAACTGCAACAGCTGGGCCATTGAGAGAAATTACAGTGGTTCTTTGCGGAAAGTCATTTAAGGGGCGACACTTTGAATTTACTGCACAAAGGAGAAGAGACAATTTTGTGGGCATCAGGTGAAGTGTGGATTATCTACAGCTGTATTTGTGACATTTTGTATTCTGAGAGTGAAGTGCTGCATTTCTTTGTGATGTATAATAACTTCAGAGCATGGAGAAACTCAGACGCTGTGAAGGAGAATTGAAGCAGAACAGGCCAGAACTCAATATCATCTGTAGTGTGGCTCCAAAATTAGATTTAAAAAAACAAAAAAAGACACAATTTCTTTTATCTGACTGGTGTAAAAGCATATCACTTGCATTAAAAGCTGAGTCTGTTGCATTTCTAAATCTCATGCAATAAGATGAATATTTCTATGGTGAAATGAAGAAAGCTTTTTATTGCTCTATTGAACAAAATTACTATGATAAAGTTGCTTTGAAGACTGTTGAAGATGTACTATACAATGTCATTATCAGTTTGTCATGGCTAACAAGTTACTGAACACATGCTCATAGTTTACCTCTGGTGTGGGTGCCTGAGCACCGTAAGATGTTAAAATGGTGGCTATTTTTGTGGCTTTGTGATACTTTTCTCTGTGTTCCTGTTTGCTTTCCTCATTATCAGCTCACTTTTGAAAAGTTTGACGCTTTGACAGCAGACATGACTGACAGGAGCTCTGCTGAGACTTAGAGCAGGAAGTTTATTTGCTTTTGTGTAAGTGTGAATGTGCAGCTGCCTGTGCTCTGACACTTGTGGGGTCTAAACTTCCTTGTAAGAATAGAAAACCTAGAAAAGTGTTTGTGTGTATTGACAACAAAGTCGCTGTGACCCCATTTTGAAATATTCCCTTCTAATCCCACATTCTCTCAGAACTTGACAAGAAACTCACAAGTAGTGTGGGGTCATACGTTCAAAGAGTTTCCCTTTTGATGTGAAGGAGGAATTAGATGAGTAATGAATGAAATCCATCTGGGAATTACAAAACATGCCTTATTAAAAGGGAAACAAAGACAGGTTTGGAACCATAAACAAGTATAATCCAAAAAGTATGTAGAAAAAGTTTTTAAGTTTTTAGTTGTTTGTATTTTAACATTTGGACCAAAAAAAAAAAAAAAAAAAAAAGATATGAAGTGCTGCTCCAGTCCTTCATACATTAGGGAATGCAGTTTTTTTTCAGATTTTTCCACGATGAAAGGAACAGATGGTTTTTTAGTTTAATTAAAAATCCCAGCCTTAGACTAACATCATCAACCACCATGGATCTGTGCTGTGTGAGCACTGTTCAAACCTCCAGAACTCAACTTAAAACCCCTTTTTAAGTGCCAAAGATAAAGATCCAGAGAGAAATATATCAGGCTGGATTTTGGGGACATGGATAAAATGATGCCAAGACACTGAGAACTTTGTAGTTGATGGAGTTTTCCAGAGTTTTCCACAAACAAGACAAAGAGTCCACAGCCATGACAGCAGCTGTGTGAAGCTGTGCTTAGACACACAATGTGCTTTCATGCACTTAAGAAACCAGGTTACTCAGAGAAATGAGATTACATGGGTAACCAGGGAATGCATTTACATGCACTGCTGTAATGTGGTTACTTGTAAATTCATGTATACACGCAGCAATCAGTAACCAGATTTCTCCAAAGCCAAAAAGTTATTTTGGAAGCATAACTTATCAATTTGAACTTTTTAGGGATATAAGATGCGGCTTCTTGACCTCCTGCTTTTTTGGTTTTTGGAGCAGCCTGATGGTGAACCGTCCAACAGACACAGGGGCACTCCTCTTCACAGCACCAAGTGTCTGAATTTAACCAATCCTCAAATGTTCTGCAGCGGAAACTGACCTATTTAGACTTCTACAGGACACTTTGTGTTAGTCTCAGTCTGTTGGGTTACTTCAGTGCATGTAAATGCAGTCACAGTAGTGTTTATGACCTATATTAATATAGACACTTGTAATGTTAGTCATGTTCACCATTTTAGTTTAGCACGTAAGCATGCTAACATTTACGTAATTACCACAAGACAGCAGTATGAATGTCATCAGTTTGGAGGTTACTGGTCAAAAATCCAGCCATTCAAAAAGATTTTAAAATTTAATAATTATTTAACACAACAGATGTCCAGCCTCAAAAATGACTACAGAGTGGAGTAACATCTCTGATACATTGTCCACAACAGTTAATTATTAATGATTTTACAAAGGGTTTCTGGTGCAGCTGTTAAATTGTATTGTAATACATAATAAATTTGTTCATCTTTTTCTGGTGCTTTAGCGTACATTAGATCACAGTCCATAATACATTACTTTTAATGATTTGGAAATTGAGATGCTAAATTGCCTTGGTGTTAACAACATGTCAAGGTTGTAAGTTTGGGGTGACAAGGCAGTGGTTTGAGAGCTACCTATGCATATTTGTGTTTATACAAATTATATGTCATTAAGTTGCCCTTGTCTCATTAAAGGGGGCAGGAGAGGGAGAATGAAAAACAGAGAGCAGCTGATTATCCATTAATACTGACAACATGTGACGATCTTGCTCCTTGTGAGGAGGGCGAGACAGAGGCAGAATTTTACTTTACAAAATGTTGCTATGGTTCCTAAATATAAAGACCTACACACCACAAAGGAAAGAACTCCAAAAGAGGCATCTGATGACAGAAAGGTTTACTTCCTCTGATGGAACTGAAGAAAAAAGTGCAGAACAGAACAGAATTATGCTGATGGATTTTATTGTATTGTTTAATTAAAGTGTCGGAGGTTCCTAACACTAGGATTGTTAAAGTAAGAGAACAGAAGGAGTTAAGAGAACAATGTTTTACAAAGAGGATCAGCATTAAGTTCATTACTTGTCTCACTTTCTACTAATTTAGACATTTAGAGAGCTCTTTGAGGTCCTTCTTTTTATAAAACAATGTACAGAGAGAAGACTTAAAAGAGAAGAGAAAACTGTAATGTTCCCCCATGAACCCTGATCATTATCTCTTTGAATGGCTAAGGGTTACATACTCCAACTATAAAAACACTGGAGCCAAATATATATATCTGTTCTCTTGTTAGATTGATAGAAATTTCCAGTCATGTCATCAAAAGCCAGCGCGGGAGGCTCCAGCAACGTGTTTCCAGCAGCTTCTGTGATAATATCCAGGAGTGTTGCAAGAGGGCAATGAGTAGTACTCCTGTCAAATAATAAATTCACGGTCCATGCCAGATCACTCCTCCATGTCAAGGAGCTCTGCAAATGCATCCAAATAATGGTGCCAGGAGCAGACATGCAGAGTACGGCTGGAGGCTGGCAGGGCTGGAGTTAATGTGAATGTTATAGTGGTCATGACAGTTGAAGTTAAGGATGTACATCACTTGGCAACAAGGGCAGAGGCAGACCTGATCAGAATTTAAATGTTTAATAAGATGCAGCGGAGTGGAATCTGTCTTTAAGTTTCTCTCTCGCTCTCTCTATTGGAAAAAAAAAATCTTTCAAAATTAATCTTGTTAGGACAATCTTTGACAAACTTCTGTTGTATCCAGTTTTGAAGTAAGATTTGGACAGCCATGTTTTTATTTTCTGGCTATAATTTCCCTGGTGTATCCTTACATGTACTAGACACAAGAAGTTTACTTGTCTTCAAGTGCGCAGTCTGTTTTATTCCCATTCACTGTCTTTCCAGCTCTTTTTGGCAAACGTATTCGTGCTTACAGATATAATTACCAAATCTGTTCTCTAGTTCCATTCTAAAGACAAGGACACATGCAGACACATGCATCACTTTGTAAGTAAAGCAGAGACTTTTGTTGCACAGCAGCCACCTGTTAAGTCTGGCGGTGTACAAACTGCATATCATGTAGAAACCTAAACCTGAGAGCCTGTTTGAGGTTATTTGCAAAGAATAGGTTTTCCCAAAGCTATCCCACAGGGAACATAAAGACCTGCTCCCTTTTAGATCCCCCATGAATTGGAGATTAACTCTCATAGCCTTATAGCCTTGCTGCCTTGTGCCTGTTCCACATAAATGTCTTAGAATTTTTTTTACACAACACAGGGAGTGCAGTTTTTTTTAAATCACAAACCCAGAGGCTTTTTCTTTTCCCATATGTCAAGGACAGGTGTTGTCAAGAGGACTGGTGGTACTAGTCTGCAGTGGTTTTTTTCTGGAATATACACTGAATGTAACGTTTCATGTACGTATATGAGAAGAGTTATAGTAAATCTATAGTCACTATACAGATTACCTGAGTGTGGCATGGTAAAAAGATTTATGATGCACCAGTGCCTTTTCTAGTCAAAGATGAGCAGTAAATAAGGCCGTTGGTGTGGCAGCCAGAGAACCAGGCACTTATTCATCATGGTCGTGACTCCACTCCGCACGACAAGGATGAAAATACTGCCTTCACTTTTAACAAGGTCACTGGTTTTATACGTTTCTGGTTTGGCTCTTTTGCACCCGACTGAGCTGCAGTCTCTCTTCAGCCTCACCATCCACATAATCTTGTTTGGAGGCTCATTTCATCCATGTTTGAGATCATGAGCTCCTCAGTGGGAATGATGCAACTACGTTAGGTCCATTAGGTCACCACCAAACCAAACATACTGAAGCTTCACAAACAAGAAACGTACAGAAAGTAATAAAAATCAATGAACAATGAGGGCAGCTTACTGTGGGGAGACAACAATGAGACAGAACAAGAGAAAAAAGACAGACACTAAGGAGACACAGAACTCACTCACACAGTGCTGCAGTAATTTATGCTAAAGCGAAAGAATAGCCCAAGTTTACATCACCAGCAGTCAAATAAACATTTGCCACAACACATAAGACTGAAAACAGGAACATCTCTTGAACAATGAATAAATATGAAATGGCTTTCAAATTGAAGAGTTCGTCATTCTGTAAAATAACATCAGACAGATGGTACCAGCAGGGGTTTACCACCAACATTTTAAAGCACACTCACTCCAACATCTGTTTGCCCCGACCTGTCAAATGCTGAAAACTGCAATTAATGAAGCAAAGTGTCAGTTAAATGCCTTGGTGTAAAGTTCAGCAGCAGCCATGCATCTAATCAAAAACCAAAACAACTAACTGCATTTTGAATAAATTAGATAGGACAGCCTTTGTAGCTTCAAAAACATATGCAGATTGAATTTTAAAACGAAATTACTTTCACAGTTAACTGAATGGAAAGTGAACTGAGCCTTGGCCTGGGTGTCACATCTTCAGAGCAGAGGAGAAGAACCACTGACAGGTTTATTTGGTCCCACGGTAATTACTTTGAGGAGTCAGGCTTTTCATTCACACACACACACACACACACACACACACACACACACACACATACATACATATGCATAGACACTCATTCAGTCTGTCTTTTGCTCTGTCTCCCAAATACACAAAGCAACAATTTATGCAACTCTGTATCATCTGGAGCCATAATTGGCTGCAGCGAGGAAGCCAGACTGTATCTGTCCGAGTAAATGTGAAAAAAATGCAAAGAAGTTGTGCCCTTGTGTTCCTTTTATCTGCAGGGTTTCATTCTGAACAAGCTCATGGCGGTTGATTAATGATTCAGGCAACATTGGTTCAAGCTTTAAATCCAATTTGCTAAGTATTAAGACAAAGATGTGTTCAGTGTTTTATTGTTACATTATCTTCTGTGGAGAAACATTCATATTACTATATATACCCCAAGTTAAAATTATATTTAGTTTTATGAGGCTGTGTTGATTTGTAATACTGACATTTTGAACTTCTATATTTGTGAGGACCCTCTGAAGACACTGACATGATGTATTTCTTTGACCTGCGTTTGTAATTAGGTTCAGCCAGACTTGTCTACAAATCTATCAATCTCCCAATGCCCTTTGACCAAAATACATGTTTACAGTTACATGTATACAGTTTATTTATTAACCAGTACAAACTCTTTTGGTCTCTCAGTTCATTTTCTTAAGATCTACTAACTACCAAGCATGGAGAAGTAGCATTTAGCTACTATGCTCAACAAACCAGGATATATAAGATGCAGCATCAGTGCTGCAGCTGCACACACTGCTGTCTTGTAGTTGCTGGTGGGTAGACTTTTAAATGATGAATAGACATGCCTTTGTGATGTTCCTTTGCACTTTGTCACTAAACACCCAACAGCTTTTAAATTTCACCCTTGCAGGTTTAATATCCTTTCTTTATCATGAATTTACAGGTATTATTAATCAGTGACTGAAATGTTTATAGATGTTAATTCAAATAAAATATCATAATGTACTGACACAAAAATAATCGCCCCTACCAAATAACTCATTTATAACTTAAATGCTTAATTCTTAGCTATTTTTCTCTTTCCCCTTCCTCTCCTGCCAGGATCAGAGATTTATAATTCCAACTGTACTCAGAGCAGTTTTCCTTCACAGTGATTTTTGTAGCCTATTAAAGATGCTTCTCTTAAAGCTAACATTCTGAGGAAAAATGTCCCAGATCTGTGGGGAAATGAGAAAGCACCCAGGGGACTGCAAGTCGGAGAATAGCTAGGAAATGGTATCTAGTTTTGGAAAAGAGGGGAAATTACAAAAATGCATGAGGGGAGAGTGAAAAAGAGGAAAGCATTGTGACAGACAAGGTGAGGTCAGAAATTACCAGAAAATGAGAAAACGGATCCAACTGAAGATGTTAACAAGAGAAGATGCAGTCATGACTGATGTGAGATTACACGACAGAGAGAAAAGACAAAATGAGAGATAAGAGGAGGAGGACAGCAGGAGATAACAGAGGAAAGAAGAGGAGGACGAATGAGAATTGATCGAGAAGAGGTCTGTGAGAGAAAAACAGTAGATGAGATCAAAGGTTAAAGAGCAAGAGATGTGGGAAAAATATTAGGGGTTAGGAGGAGACATGAACTGATATGAAAGGGCAAATGATGGACGGTGAATAGAGAAAAAAAGAGAAGCTGATGGGAGTTAGAATTTGATATGGAGATGAACGGATAACATAGCAAAGCTGAAGCATTGGTAGTAAAGATGGAAGAGAAGTCAACCTTAGTAAGTTTTTTGACTCAATAATGAAAGATGCAGAGTTAGTGATAATTTTCTTTGGGTTTGTATCTGAGACACTGAATCTCACTGCATTCTATCCAAAGTGCTTTTATTGCTGAAACTTGTGTACTTTCTATGCCTGCTATCTACCCACTGCTGTTAATAAATGTAGTGCCTCATTCATTCAAAGCATACTCTGCCTCTGGACAGAATCCAGCCAGTGATAATGTTCCTAATACATTTGCTGTTGCAGTTCAGTTCTATATAAACATCATTTCTAGGAGACAGGGTTGCCATGATGATGAAATCAGTTGGCCAATAACTAACATCCCACTTGTCCCTTTCACCTCACACACAGTCTTCACTTCACATTTCTCCCTGCTTGCCCCCATTCATCTCTCACAACCGCCCTCTGGGGAGGCATGTTTCTGCTTCTGCTGTGATGGACAGTCAGTGAAGTCCATAATGTCAAACATGATTACAGCATGTATCACTCTGATTAATGGCCACAGGAAATGGTGTAAAGTCAGATGGTGTGTATGTAAATACTTTGTGTGTGTGTGTGTACTTGTAAATGTATGTATCAGTGTGTGTGTGTGTGATGCATGCCTGAGGCTGAAATTGTTAATGCGTGTTTGGGGAGTTTATACTACGTCCTTGAAATATGTGTTTTTGTAGATTACAGGCTCAGTTCTCTGTTTTGTGACTTCAGGACACGATTAAAAAAACCTGTTTACAAAATGTGTTCCAAATATGCAGAGGCACGAGGAGGAAGGAGAGCAGAGAATACCAGAAGATGCTCTTATACATGATGTATTGTTGTACTGTAATACTCAAGTTTAACAAATATCTAGGCATAAAAAAAACTATTGTGTTAACAGCAGATTCTTGATCATATATTTTATGGGTTTGTTTAATTTTCCATTTGCCAGCACCTCTAGTATTCACTGAGCACAATGGTTCTTATCTTTATTAAATACCCACTTAAAGTGCACATTTGGCAATTAAAGAGAAAGTTTGACCTTTCTCATCACATAAAATATACAGCAAAACTCATTTCATTTATTTTTAGCCAAAGCCAATTAATTTGAAGAACTGAAATGTTCCCTACTAATTAAACCATAATGAAAGGTCCAGATTTAAGAACCAACTGCAACAAAAGTCAGCACACCCTTCATTAGTGAGATTTCATGGTTTACACTGTGCAGTTACTGTGGCAGTCCTGACTAGGTCCACACCAAACATCCCAGACCCCTTCTGATCCAGACCGGTTTATTTTGATTGCTGACCAAGGAATGTGCCGCCAGTATTCATCAGCCTCTTTTCCTGTTCTTTGGCTTTGTCGTATCTTGCAGTTTTTTGAGCAATGGTTCACAGAGACTTCATGCAACGTCCTTCACATTGTCACTGAAACACCAGTTTCCACACATAATCTTTGTGCCGAGTCAGAAGCACTTCATTGTCTGTTTTCAATGCAAGGATGTGTGTAGTGAATGTAGTGAACAGTGAATTGTATGTGGCATCATTTTTTGACGCTTTCTGTTTTTGGTAGTACTGCTTTTCTTCTAACTCCTAACCACTGCTGCAGCTGTGTTTCAACTTAACTTCAGTAACCTACTGATGCTCTTATTCTGGTTTGAATCTGGTTTCTTGCTTGTTTAGACAGATCCTTACCATGTGTCAGGTAGACACAGAGAGGGAAACTGAGAAAGCTGTGGTGCTTCCCCTTTAACCTTGTTCATGCAATTAGCCTTGATTGGAAATCATCGGTGTACTCAGTTGTTGCAGTGATCACAGGTGTGCTCACTTTGTTGCATTGAGGTTGTACTTTGGACCCCATACCTTCAATGTAGTCTATCTGACCTCTTTGTTTTGAATTATAGATAAGATTAAATACTCCATACTTCAACTTAAAAATCATACAGTCATTGGAAGATGATACAATTTTGAATCTTGTAACATTTTTTGTGATATTGCACACAAGTGTGCTCAGTTTTGTTGTATACTGTATATGTAAACACACTGTTGCTATTTTGTAGCTCAGTTTGAATTACACATGTTGTGTAAAAAGCCTCTCAGCACCTTACTGAGGTGGCTGAAGCCGTTCATTTTATGCCTGTTTATGCATCTCTGCCAGTATCCACCTGAAACCAGCATCTCTCCCTGAGTCTGTGCCGCTTTCTTTGTTTGAACATTGTCCTGGGGCCAATATCCCCAAATCAACATGAGCCAATTTCCTCTTGACATGTTTCACTAATAGCAACAACAAACACCATACTTGCAGCAAATGCATGACCAAGAGCCAGCTAATCTATAAGTTGCTGACTAGCAGGTCCCTCCACTGTGAACCAGAGTCTGTTTCAACACCTTCCACTGATCACACAACTCATCAAATATTTGGGGCAAACAGCCGTGCTCTGAACATTCTCTCCAATCTTTTAAAGTGTGAGAATATTGTGAGAGGAAGAAAAATAGAAAGCGATCGCTCTCCCACCTATTGTGCTGCCTGTCTTATTAAATCAGTATGCTCACCACACTTACACACCTACACACACACATAGACAAACTCATAAAAGGTTGGCTGTACATGATCACCTCAGACATAATTGTTTACAGTCCTCCCTAAACCATTTTCTATGTTGAAGAATGAAACACCCATGGACAAGAGAAATGAAAAGCATTTCTCATTTTTCTCTCTCCCATCTTTGCTGCTATTAAATTTATTTATTTTCAGAGGTGTACAACAGTGCACCTCTCAGCCACTGATAAAAGCTGGGATAATTACCATAAGATGATGGAATTTTCCTGAAGCACTCTGAGAGGCTTTTGGCTCCATTTCACTTCTTTTATGAAATATATGCGATGGGTGCCTACATTTAGACCAGGGTCACACTGCAGCTTCTATGTTCAGTGTGGAATTACTGCTCTTATCTGCTTATCGAACATTATTTTTGATGACTGTTCATATCTTCTCTGGGATGCAACTTGTTTCTATTCTGCATAGTATTTTGGTAACAAGGAAGGCTGGGTGATAATATAGTTTATTAGTATGTACAATATATTTTACTGTAGCACATTGTCATCACATCATCAGTTCAGTTCTTCTAAATGTATCAACATTTGACCAGTTTTCCCATGTAGTATATGAGACTGTTGACTTTTCTAGGTTGGCATTGATGGGAAATCTCTGGTGTGTTCACCCTGACAGGTTTGAAAGGTAAAGCATTAGGGGATTTGGTTTACAACAGTGTTGTTCTTTGTGAGAGATGCATCAAAAAATGGATGAGGGGAGAAGAATCCGTGGGTTGGTAAAGAAGACAAATTGAAAATATTCAGCAGTCACAACAGTTCTTAGGGGACATTATACAATAAATATCATCTGTCAGTATAACTCATATTGAACAAACTGTATTGTACTGTTTTATCCTGAATGTTATTTCTTGGAAAACACATTTCATGTTTTGAGAGTGAAAGTTATTCTTGACTTTAGAAATACTTTGTAAGAATGAGTTTGTATGTGTATTTGACACTAGACGGTTGATTTCACACTTATCTTCTGAATGGTGAAACTTTCTTTGTGCTCATCTTAAATCTGAATTTAAGAAACTGATGTACAAGCTGATTTTGTGACAAGAGGGTGGGACATAGGGTGATGTGGACACCTGAAACCCCCAGTGCACAGAGGACTTTACAGTGAAATATGAGACATCTTGTGTTCAGAAATTAAACTTAAAAATATTTGCTACGGTAAATTTGTTGCCCTTACCAACCTCCTTTTTGAAAAGAACATTTTAACATCATTTTTTATTTTTAAACCACTGGATGCGGCTGAAAGCTTGAGAAAAAAAGAAAAAGAAAAAAGTGTACTGTAAGATTATTTTGTCAAATCATTTGATTTGTCATCCATCTCTTTATCTGAGTTACCTGCTGACAGTTGCAGTTTGCTCAGTTACTGAATTTTGATATAACCACTGCAGTCCTGCTTCATATAATTATTTATGCTTAATTCTTAAGAATGTAGAACTCATCTTTCTGTAGTATCCACCTACTGAGACGTAAGGAAATTTAAGATCCATAAAAGTTGGCAAACAAACTTTTGATATGTGACAGCAGTGACTAGTCTTATTTGTGTCCACAGCCTTTTCAGGGAGTTTTTCAAAAATATAAAGCAAGCCAATTAGTCTAAATGAGTTGTGACCACACCATGTCACATAAAAATATCCATATGTTTTCAAACATTTATGAGCAGGAGCCCCTCATTCTCACTATCACAATTATTCAGCCCTGACAATATTGAGTAAAATAAGACATCAAGCTGAGGGGCTGAATAATGAAACCAGCTATGAAATCCAGCCATGAGGGCCTTGTTAAAGTTTACCATTAATCAGCCAGACTGACACATACATAAACATTCAGTCAGTTAATGAGCTATACCCTACATTTATTCATGCATTTTGCCCTCAAATGTACACAAAACTAATTATAACTAAAATAATAATGATTATCCTAATTAGTAATACATTTGAGAACATTTTTTACTTTTTCAATTTTTTGCCTAAAGTGAATACAGATTACAGTTTGCAGCTAAAATATTCAGATTGCATTCATTTGTGAACCCTGTTTTGTGCCTTGTGCTGGACCCTCGACTGATGTTTCAGCATCATTAAAAATGATGGGTGTTGCTTTGTTATATATGTTATATATTTATGATGGTGCATATTCTGAACTTGGTAAATGCCATGGAAATTTGAGAAGCAGCTTGGTTTTAAAATTAGGAGAGAGAGAGAGAAAGAAATGCAAGCTGCAATCCAGGATTAATGTGCAGCACAGTTTTTCCACAGTCATCATGAACAGTGCACACTGCTAAATAATTGAGACACTATCATTATGCAGACTTTGTGAACATATGATTTTTGGATGTAGATGTAATTCTAAAGTTATAAAATTCACATGCAGTTATTCACCTGCACAGGCTGAGTGAAATCTGAGCCAAAAACTCATTCCATCACGTCCAAATGTTGTCTAAGAAAACATTTTTCTCCTGTCTGGAAACACTGACATTTTCAAGACAAATAGCCTTTGGTCTTTCATCACTCAGTGGTGGGAGCATCTCACAGCCTCACAGAAACACAGCTGCATTCATCTTGCAAAGACATTAAATCCATTACTGAGAAGAATCACACTTAAACAAGCTGTGCAGCCAAAATCACATTTTGCTATTTAATATGAAAATTCACAGCCCACATATGGCTTCATCAGGGTGCTGTGAAACACAGCAACTCTGTCAGACACACACGCACTTAAGAGAAAATTTTAGTCATACGCCAGAGATGTCTATACAAGCTTGTTAGAACTGAATAATATAGCATAATTACACATGCATGTAGGCATGATTGTCAGCTCCCACGATATGAATATGTGGTGATTATGGGTTTGAAAAAAGAGATGCTGAAAAAGCATCAAGATTAAAGATAATTATCTTAACTATCCCTGTTAACTTTTCTCTAGTGAAATTTCTGGGGAGAAAAACCCAAAACAGAAAAGCCAGATACTTTGTGCGCTGCCAGCAGATGATTAAAATTCTATTGACTATAAATCAAGTCCTTGAGAAGAAAAGACCAAAACCAATAATATGCTAGACCTAGATCTCTCATGACACAAAAAGTGCAAAAAAAAAAAAGGAGGAAAGAAAGAAAAAATAAGCCTGATGACTGTATCTCAGCACATTCTTTGGTTTGGAACAGATGGGGTCCAGCATGTTTGGTATGTTTGGACTTGACCAGGACTACCACAGTGACTGCACAGTGTCACCTGGAGCTGCATGAGTTTTAGGGAGATGACATTTATAGATGGCACTATGAATACACGTCTGAGAGGAATTTTCCAAAATGCCAATTATCTAAATATATGAGAGTAAATAAAGAGAAAACACAAAAAGTGAAAAGTATGACCTGGCAAAGTATGTCCACAGCTTGAATCCAACTGAAAATCTTTGGTGTATATTTTAAAAAGGGAAGGAAGGGCTACAAAGCCCCTCCAGTAAAGAGAAACTGGAGAGAATCTAATTGAATCTCAGTGAACGATGTACTGACTTTTGTTGTAGCTGGTTCTATTTTAGTTTAGTCAGTCAAACATTTCAGCTTTTCAAATTAATTGGCTTAATACTTCTTGGGCTTTGGCTGATATTGACCATAGTTGAACTTAGTTTTATTTTATACTGTATGACATTAATGTGTTTTAGTCCTTGAAAGTAAAAACCATGCAATTAACCATATTAGAATTCTTTACTTTAATTCTTTGTTTAAGTTCAATATTTGTCCCCTGGTCTGATATTCAGCCCATGTTTGTAATGAAATATTAAATTAAATACGGGAAGGACAAAGGTCCAAAATACACTTGTAGCTCAAGACATGTCAAAACAGTTACCCACACACAGGCTGCTGCGCCGTCATGTGACATATTCAGAATTAAGAGACTGAAGACACATGTTGATGATGTTGTGTCATGTTTAAAGTGTAGGCTATTTCCACAGAACTCAATGAAACATAATTCATCTCTGTTTCTTCTTCCATGTTGCTGCCTTTGCTTTGGCCTCCTGCTATTAACTGTACTTACCCTGCACAGCAGGAGGCCTTTGAACCAGTTAACAGCTTCACCAGACATGTGGAGCAGTAAAAGGATCGTGTTTGTTTGATGTCAGGCCTGGAGAGACATCTGGTAAATGCAGCATAACGTGATAAAGCTGCTCTAAAAAGGAGAGATATGACTGACAGTGAGGCAAACTCAATAGCTGCACACAATGAGGAAGGACAGTGATGAAGCCATTCCTTTACATGATTAATTCAGTACTGTTTTTTTCCAGATGGCGGAGGAGTAGGATTTTTTTTCCAACCTAATCTCCCTTATTTACTGCTTGCTTTGACTAAATTTTTCTAAATAGAGATTGGAACGTTCATATAAACATAGTCAAACATAGAGTTGAAAAGGTTCAATCAAAAATCTAATTGTTGATCACTGAGCATACAGGCACCTATCTACTGAGCATCACTGACATCAGTGAGGTTAGGCCAAAGGATACAAAAAACCCTGCACCCACCCCAGCAACAGCCTGCTCACCCTGCTGCCATCTGGCAATAGAGAACTGTCTACTGCTCTACCACCAGACTTCAAAGCAGTTTCTTCCTCCATACTTTATTTATATAGACTTTTGTTTTTTGTGAGTGGCATAAACGGACTGTATCTTTAAATTTGTTACATAATCCTGCATCAACCAGGCTATAATTTCACCTTTAAGTAGAGATCATATCTCTTGTGGCATCACATAAGGCGCTGTCTCTTCCTCTCACATTCTTAAAGTAGGACATGATGTATCTACCATCAATTATCATGACTATGCAGATGACACTCAACTATATATTTCAACTGAACCTCGTTATGGTTATTACTTCCATTAATAAAGGAAGCTGTACAAGAGCATCTTAACATGAAGCTATGATGTAAATTATTTTATTTTGCCCTGATATAACCCCAAATTATCTGGATCAAATCTGAAGTAAAGATTGTAGGAGCCTTATTCCTCATTTCTTGTGTAGTTTTTAAGACCATTTAGGTCATCTTAGTGGCTCCTGTGTCAGTGAGTGTGCAGAACTGATGCTGAAGAATCTCTAACTGAACATAATCCCTTCATGTTTTTTGCATCTGCAAAGGTTTCTTTGATGTTCCACTTAGTTTTATTATAAGCTCACTTCTCTTCAGTTTGTGTATTCTTCTCCAGTCAGAAATACGTCTCCTCACACTGTTATGCAAATGATGCAGAATTTAATCTTCCTTTGAGATGAAATAATCGAGCCAGTCTTTTTCACTCTCACCAGTGCCTCACTAAATTTAAATTCCAAATGTTTCTTTTTCATCCAAATGAGAGTAAGTCTGAGTTTGTACTGTTTACCTCTTGAATTATGTCACACTGACTCTGATAAGCATCTTTTCTCAACAAAAGGTGGAAAATGTAGATGCAAACACCTTACATAAAAATAACGTCATCTGGTGTCACAGTTCATCACAACAGTTAATCTTGCATTAGATGAGGCCAGGATTTTTGGTTCCTTACAACGTGGTACACTTTGTCTAAACTGTCAGCCTCTGGGCCTCTGAGAAAAAAAAAATGACAGCGTTAAGTGGCTCAGCTGTAAACCTATTCAACAACACTCCTTTGAGGCTTTGCCAAGAGCCTGAATGTTTCCCTCAAGCATCCCTCTCTGTCATCTCTCCAAGCCCTGCAGCGGTGGCAACGTAACCAGGAAACAAATGCTCTTGTCTTTTCCAAATCTCTTTGGAGGTGAAGTATGCATCACAATACAAACAGTCCTCTAAGCACCTTAAGAGGCTGCTAAGCAAGTACAAAATGCTGTGATTTTTTTTCTTTTTGTCTCCTCTTCTTTGTTCTGCTTATGATTATCTGTTCCCTCCTCCACTGGCTGTTGCCTTGCATGATGTATTTACCTGAGGGACTTCTTTCCCTCTCACTTGAGCCTCCTAGAAAACAAGTGACCATGGATGGCAGATATCTGAGCTCTCAAGGATGAACAGAGGGCCAAACAGACTTAAGACTAAACCCAGGGCTCTGTTTAATGAGGTTAATATTATTGGATGTAACCTCCCAGAGAGAACTTATCCGGCGCTGAAAAACCTTTTGTCGAGTCAGACTTCCAAAGTTTGAAAATCATTACAGAGTACACGAAAGAACAGACATCAATCCCAAAAGAAAGAGAGAGATCGAGTACATTGTGACAAGTAGGAGACAAGAGCTTTAATGCTAGAGAGCAATTCTTTTCAAGTACTGGTGGATTGTTCTTATACTGCAAAACAATAAATTAAGAGCAGGACTTGGAGTGGTAACAATATTGTGATTGTATTCATGTGTAAAAATAGCAAAGAGCAAAAACACAGCAAAGTAAATTAACCCGGAGATGCTGAATGAAAATTTCCTGGCAAACAAAATCAACCGTTTGTATCCAGATCACAGAATTGCTTTATTTTGTCATTGTAAGAAAGCTGAGAAAATAATAAAATTAAATTTTAAGTTTAATTTCCCTCCTTTGCTTTTTTTCATATGAAATGCACTGAGAGTCTGTAGCAGCTCATCTCGCATGGGTCTGGTTCCTAAAAATTCCATTTAAATACAGCTGATAATTTGCTGCTGCAAATTATGTTCTTATGAGGAGACATTCTTAATGAACGTATCTACCAAATCACAAGTGTTCATAATGAAAACCTATTTAATTTGTCTTACAGCACATGGTTCAGGTTAGAGAAACACTTATAACCACTCAACACACTATTTTGCAATCTTCTGCCACTTGGATGACATTTATGAATTCATTTTAGGTTTTCATTGCTACTACGCTGTGATCTGGTTCAGGGTGATGTGAACTACACTCACCCTGATATGTTTACATCACTAAAGATGCATGAAATGCTTTGAGCACTTAGTCTTTAAAGCTGTTTTTGCCATTCAGGTTGGTTGATTCTGACTTGAATCATATCTCACTGGTGACAGACTATACTGAGACAAGGTTACAGAGAGATTAATTACTCAATGCTGTGTAAACGTCTACTATGAAAGCACAATTTATCAGCATTCGTCGTTTCCCTTATGAGTTCCTCATTAAGATATATCTTTGAGCACAGGGAGAACATCCCCCTCTGTGTCATTTCATCTGAAATGAAAGATGTGCTCTTTCTACATCTGGAGAGCAAAAAACTGGGTTGATTTCATTAATTATTTTCCAAAGTAAGCAACAGGGTTTATTAAATTGTGCTCAAGTTAAAAAGCATCAAAGTTAATGTCAACATTTCCAGCAGAGAATTTAATATTTGATGCATCTAGGCCAATCAACTATTGAATTTTTAATTGATAGGAAATCAGGGCCAAAGTAATCACTTAATTGATGTATATGGTTTTAGCTGTAGAAGTTGGGAGTCATGTTCCAGCTATGGAGCCTTCAAGTCTATTACCACCATCCTGCTCTGTAAATAGATATATTATGTCAGTAAAGTGAGGACAGGGCATTTCAGATCCAAGTCATGACCAACCACAATACAATGATAAATTCTGTGTCCCTGGAAAAAATGTAGTAAGAATACAGATGAGACCCAGACCCGATCCCTGAGAGGACTCAAGAGAGGTATCTTTGTTAGTTCCTTATAAAACCGAGATGGTGGCATGACTGTAATGTTCAATTTTCAGATCCATGTGGTAATACTCTTCACAGTTGCTCTGTAGAACATCATAATGTTTCCAAAATATAAGGTCACAAGCTAAAAGGGAAAGGATGGGTAAATGTGCAGCTGTGGATTCACCACTTCACAACCCCACCACCACCAGCTTTCTTTAAATCCTAAAATAATAAACTGAAGTCAATAATGGAGTCTAACATCTTTTAAATATCAAAACAAGAAGTCCAGATTAAAAAGGGGATTTATGCACAACTTCCTGATTTTTCCAGATCTGGGAAAGAAAGAAAGAAAGAGTTTTTTTTTGGTTTTTTTAGCAATCGTCAGGTGTCAACCCCTTTGTCTCTGTAGTTGAAAAACCTTATAATCAAAGTTCTCAGAATGAATGAGTTCATACCTTGCCTGGTCTCAGGAAGCCTACCAGGCTGAGGTTATTGCTATGACTCTGACACTCCAGGAGTCATACATTGAAATTTTACAAATTGAAATGGATGAACTGGAGTGTCCTCAGAACAAGGACAGCAAACTTCAGAGGAGGGAAAAAAAGACCAGTGGCTGCAAAGCAATCAGTGTGTTCCATGCCTTTTTCCCCCCATTAAAATAAGAAAATCTGCAAGGAAGTTCCATTTCTGACCTTAGAAGCAGTGTCTGATACATAGGATTTGTTGTCTCGGGACAGAAATCTGTTTTCATGATCTGCACATCATCATATCTCACAAGGAAGACATACAGATTTGTGATACATTCTTGTATCTCCACATACACTTGCATAAACGTACATACACAGTATATCATACCAGTGACTCACTTCTGGCTGATGACTGAGTTACAGCCTTTGAGTTCTGTGCAGAGCAAACTTCATGAAAATCCATCTCATAGTTGCTGTAAATATTTCAGTCTGAACCAAGCTGGTGGAGCAACTTTCAAGAGACATTGTGGGTCATGCATATAAGTTTTGTTTTTTCCATTCAGGTGAAATCTGTAGATAAGTACTGGGCATTGAAAATTTACATTTAAAAAGTTAAACAACATCATGTCTTTTCATAGAGAAGGAGGAACCAGGGTTTACTGCAGCTTGGAGAGTTGACGAGGTGATGAAGAGAGTAGGTGCAGGTGTGCAGGTGAACTTATGGGCGCAGGCATCAGGAAACCACACCCAGCAAGACTGACACACACAAACACACACAGGCTGCAAACTGGGGACAAACAAGACACGAAAGGGAGGGAGAATGGAAGGAGGATAAAGGGAAAAGAGGGTGGACACAGCCTAACCATAACAGTATGTCAAAATAAAGAGGTCTCTAACTTACATTAACATATCTACACACCTGGAAATGTTGTGTACAGTTGAATCGAACATTTCAATGTAAATCAAAACATCTTATATGTCTAAACTTCTACCAATAATGATGTTTTTATCTGGTGTATCCTGAAAAAGGCTAATGCTACATCACTTTCCAATTTTGTGTGCAAATAAATTTCATCTTATGAAGTGCAGTACTGAAGAGAGACAAGCAGGATAATTAAAAGCAGTCCAGCACTCATCTTGTAGCTCTAACATTCAGCTCTCTACCACACATCTCTCCTGTGGTCTGCTCTGAGAGCATCTGGACTAACAAACCGCACTAATGAACATGAGACTCCTCTTTAATAAACATGCAGCACCATTAATCTTTAGCTCCGCAAGCTCTGGGCATTAATTCCCTCAGGGGTTTTTAGGGTGCTTTTAATTGTATGTGTGTGTATGTGTGTGCATGTTCGTGGGAGAAACACATAATGTTGCCACCTCCTTCCCTTAACTATGTTAATAAAACAATTTGCAGGAAATTTAAAAAGTTCAAGGACACATTTAAATATTCAATACATGATGAAGCTCCTGTGTAAGATTTGTGCAGCAGGTCAAGAATGAAAATGTCTGGCAAAGTAAAAATCCACATTTTTTTCACTGGTCACCACATGAGTTGGAGTCTACAGCTATGCGAGTGGTTCTGTGAGACTGTGCTTCAGCACAGTGCTTATAAACCAAAGTAGTTGCTACAGTATTTGTCAGGACATTTCATTCAAACCCACAAATGTGAATCTTACAGTGAAAGAGAGAGTGAGACGAAAAGTCATACATTAGGATACATCACCTGTTTGACCGTTTCACAGTTTTCCGACGCAACGACACACAATGACGCACCATTTAGTATAACCCCGCCCCTAAGACTGTGACCGTTATAAAGAGCAGCGCTACGTTAGCATCAGTGCTTTTCCTGCTCGACTGTAAGCTTTTGTAAGTTTTGTTTGCTTGCTATGTCGTCATCCCGCAAATGGCTCCTCCCTGGATGCCTGAGTTTGCAGAACAGTGCAGCCATTGCCTTTATTTTTCAAAGGCATCAAGAAGAGGTAGATTAAGTGACCGTTTCACTCTGTGTAGTTTACAAACTTTCATTGGAGATAACGGGAATTCACCAGTAATTTGCTGTCACTGTTGAATGAGGCTGAACCAACTGTGCCCCAAATACCACGTAAAGCATTATTATCAACTGGTATTGCTAACAGTAGTTAGCAATGACAATGGCCAGTCCAGGATACGTTTGAAATGGTTCACGTTCATGGTTTAACATTTCTTTTTTCTCAAACAGTTAAATTTGAGAGGCGTTTTATGAACATTCTAAAGGGTTAACATTAAAATCAAACGGAGTGTGGATTAGTTTTTAAGTTGTCTATATTCCAAAAGAGCAACTATAAAGGCTCTGTGAGCATCCATATTTTTTTCCACTTCTCAACTAGAACGCTATTATATGTTAACTCGGAGTTGATGCCTCGGACTTCCGACCTCGGATGTAAATGGAACGCACCATATCTGTCACTGCACTGCAGAGTTAGAGTGGGCGTGGTTTCAGTGTCTGCAGTGGACACGCCCCCAGCAGAGAGCTGTTTATTTTAGCATGATTTTGAAATCTAATTTAAAATATTCAAATTTAGCTGAGTGGTTAATAGCATATTTCTCTGTGGTGTGACTAACTCAGAATGCATTAGTATTACTGCTTTACAACTTTAAGTATTTAATTTATTTAACTTCTGTGTGGAGCCCTTTGGTTGCATTTGTTTGTTTTGTCAAAATGTGCTTTTTACCTGGTTTACTTTTTAAAATTTGGGGTACGTATTTTTTTTTTTCAACAGAGAATGATACAACATGTATGGCCACAAAAAAAAAAAAGAAAAAAAAAAACATCACTGGAGATGGTGGTGAAATATTCAGATGCTTCAAAGTTCTAGACTCTAGATCTTGAAAGACAGGGTAACAGCCACACTCCTGTAAATAAAAGCACTTGGGGATGATGGTGAAGATCCCTGGATTCAGCAAACCTCAAGCTGGAAGTGGAAAAAGGAGATTACACACCAACGATGCACAGCTGCAGCACGTTGGGAGTAATCAGCTGCCGTGAGGTTACGCTGCATTTGGACAGTCCTTGTCAACTCTTAAAAATCAGGAGTACACTTCACATTTACCATGCTTGTATACAGGTGTTCAGCCGCTGCTAATGCATCATATTTTAATTAGCTCACTTTAAAGTGGGCAAATTAAAATTCCACCTAAGGTATAGATAATTGACACTCCACTGCCTTGTTTGAGCCTCTGAAGTCCACATTTCTAGCCTGAATACATACACGTCTGTTTTGAAAACATTCATTTTTTAACTGATTTCTGAGTGGCACAACCAGTGTTTGCTTTGCAGAACTCAGTATGCCATAAACACAGGTGAGGTGCTTAATGAAGCATTTAGGTGGACACATGTCATAAAAGTCAGGGAGTTTGTCCTACGTGTATCACGTTATCACTATTTGGTTTCAGCTGCTGATCATTCAGTGGCAAATATTGGATGAAGGTAATAGAAGCCAGTAAAATTCCACTGTTTGTTCTTGTTATTAGCCCGGATGTGTTGTTAATCACAGGGTGTTTCAGATAAAGGGGAGTTATGTAAGGGACAATATTGGACACACTGTATGTTCCATGATAGTAATGGACCGTTTATAATTTAACAGTCAGACTAATTTGCCATCTGCCATCAGCAGGTCACTGATTGTTACCATGGAAACATGGGTTCTGTGATAGCCTCGGGGTAGTGTGGCTATCTTTTAAGGCGTAAAATAAGTCTTTTTCTAATTTCCATTTGACTTATTTAAGGGCAAAGTTAATACTGGTCTGACACAACTGACCAGCCTGGAATATCTGGAGTCCAGAGCCTCAGACTTCTTGCTGCTTGCGTTGCTGGGCAGCATCTAGTTAAACTGGAAGGGGTGGGTTCCTGGCTGTGCCAGGGATTTTAAAATCATGACATGTTTGAAATCAAGGAAGTAAAACTTCACTGATTGCTCTCACATCCTGAACATATCCAACCTGCAAGTATATGAAATGGTGCTGCCTTCTGCTACACTATTATCAAAAATTTCCTTATATAGCTCCATTATACAGCTCGCTCTCTCTCACCCACACACTGTCCTTCTCTCTCTGTCACACACACACAAGCATATTAGCTCTCCATCTATGTCCCTGTCACACATTTACCTGAGCTTTCCCCACATTTCTTTATTTTTTGTGTAGTTTGGGTTCCATGTCTGCAGCTGGCTCTCAGACTTGTAGGTCGCCAGCAAACAGCTAATGGAGCTCAAGTCTTTCCCTCTGCGACTGTTAGTGGATTGGACATTGAGTTTTACACAAATGTCACATTTGAAATTAAACTTGCATGGTTGCCACAGAGAGGGTGTCTTTTTTTCATGGTTACATAAATAATGCCAATTCCAAGCTCTTTAGCTAAGCCTCACTGTTGTTGTTTCTACCTGTTTAATACTGGTGCATTATTGATTCATTTATTTACATATTTATTTTTGTGATTAAATTTCTCTTTTGCCAATACTGGAGAGAAGATCAAACATATCAGGTCTCCTCTCGCAAATCATCAGCCCAAACACCTTCTAGTTTCTCTACTTAGCTGGACATGTTTGTTTCAGTGCTTTGCTGGACAAACTAAAGGGAACAGACAACAATATGAAAACATGAATAAGAAAACAAACTAAAAAGAAGTTTGGGGGAGAGAGAAAACATGTCTTAGTTGGATGGACGTTGACTGTATGTCCTGAAACCCTGTTAAAGTTTGGCACCAAATGAAAATTACGAGGACCTCTCTGTTTGTGCAGATGTGTTCTGCAGTCAGGAAAGTAAAATTTCAGTGTTTGCTCTCACATCTTGAACATACCCAACCTACAGGTATATGGACTATGCAACTCTCTCACACACAGGAATCTTAGCTTTGTGCTGCTGCTGATGTCCCTGTTACACTCATACCTGAGATTTCTCTTTGCATTGTCACATCATAGTTATTTTTTGTTAATTATTTATCTCAAAAGTTATTTTTAACAGTTTATCTGTGGTATATCTCCTGTTGCCATGAGGACACTAATTCAGGAAATGCTCCCATGGTTCACATCAGGGGGTGAGGACAAACAACCTATATAGATATTTAAGTTGGGACTTTATGTTTTAAACTTAAAACTGATCGGTTGCTTTTGTTTGTTCAATATTGTTGTTTATATTTACATCAGATGCAGCATTTTATTTCCCTGTGTTCATATTTAAATGTTCTTTTTTATGATTATGAAGACCTTTTGTAAAATCTGCAGTAAACCAATAAACTAAATCATTGTTTACTCATCCAAAGTTTAATGATAAGTGAGATCACTACCAATTATTAATCATTAGCAACACAATATATATGCATGTCTTTATGTATTTATAGTGAACTGAGGGAGTGAGAATCAGGCTTGTGCACATGCACCCAGTTTCACAACATTTAAGATTTATAAAACAGAGCCATGTGTACCCACAACTGTCTGATAAAATATCAGACTACAATATCAAGCAATTTCAAGCAATTTCCCTGCAACTTTCAGTTGATGAATATCAAATGTTCCAAAAAGAAGCACACATGAAAATATTACATAAGTGTTATAAAATGGTTCCTGTTTGGAAAGTTGTTCCTCAAGTAATCTGTTATATGCCTCTACTTTTATTTGCCCTTCTCTCTTCCTCCCTCTTTTTCTTTAACCACCTTTCAACGCACCTGTCTATCTGCCTGCATGAGGTGAGCTGCATCATCAACCATTTAATGTTGAGAACAAGACCTCCAACCTAAACAACCATACAGGTCATTTATTCCTACGCTCGGATTCAGACAATAGGATTGTACCAGAGCAGGCACACTGGACCTTTTTTGTTATTTTAAGAATAATAAACATGTGGTTAAGGTTTTGGATCAGTTCCAGATAAAATGAACAGTGTTGGCTATTGGTTTTACAGTGGAAACAAACAGCAGTCTCTTGTGCAACTCCTTCTGCCTAAGGCCATAAACCTATCAGTCAGCCCTCATATAACTAAATGTTTACAGTACAGTAAACATTCATTGCAAATTTCTGACTCACCAAAGTGTGTCTCAGCTCATAATTTATCTATGTTTGCAGATGCCAGTTAAGAAACCAGGTACTTATACTACTGATTTATAAAACCTAAACTCAGCTTTGCAGTTCATCCATTCATTGTCCCCATTTACACTTAAATAACAAAAATAACATGGAACATCTGAATATTAACTGGGATCAGGATTCCAATTAATAAGATTTTATAATGTTCTATTAATATTACTAAGCCACATCAAAGCTTCTTACCATGAATGAGTTATTTATTCATGTTTATTTTTACAGCAATAGATACATAAGCATCTAACATTCATTCAGTAGACTAATGCCAAATGTCATGGAGTTTATAACCTAAGCTAATTTGCAATGCCTGTCCCTTGATAGGCCAAATAAGCACATAAAAGTGCAATACAAAATGTATTTCACAAAAACAGAAATGTCAAGTTACAATAAAAGTAGATAGACTCTTTCCTAAATTCTATGGGCATAGAACCCAAATGTTCTTATATTGTGTAGATGGATGAATTTTCCTATCAACTCATTAAAAAGCTGACAAACATGGAAGTCTGCGCATTCAACATATCCAAATGTAGTTCCACCATACCCACTCCAGCATTTCATTACTTTAGAAATAGTACAGTTGTGAGCATTTATAGCCTTACAGCAAGTGTTTGATGATGATTTTAAACAATGAATTTCAGAGTAAATTCACAGCAATTCAGTGTTCATTGTGAGTGAAAAATATATGTTCTAGGTTCAGCTTTGAAGATGGTCATTTAATTGCTTGTTTTAAACAAAAACTACTTGTACCCTGTTTCTGTTTGTTTGTAAGTCCCAGAAACGTGCAGCAAAGTGTCAAAGCTGAGCAGGAGGCTTGTGAATTGTTACCAAGGAGGAACACAATTCTCCCCTCAGCAACAAGCGCTGCAGAGGCAACAGCACTGTGTGTCTCTTTCATTTCAAACTAGTACATAGGCTTCCTCCCGGTGGGGCACAAGTCCCACACAGACAGGAGACAGGAGGTTGTATCCTGGGTTAATAAAACATGGCAAAAGCAGAAAGGAAGAGGCATCAGAAAGAGATCCAAGAAGGCTGTATGTGCTTCATCTGGGAGAAGCATGCTGTGGGTAAACACATTCCTTTCACTGATATTACATGTACACATCTTTTTTTATTCGTTCTTTGACACAGTTAGAAACTTTTTTTGGAATGGAATTTAAAAAAAACAAACTTCAAAGTTGTTCTTGGACTCAACCTTATTAAAGTGAAGCAATATTGGCATGTAGTCTATCTATTAAGAACAGGCCTGTGGCTCATTATATGTCCTTGTATCACAGTTATGTAACTACTGCTGTAGAGATTAATTTCATTCCTCAACATGGGCTCATTAAAAGTTTCAGTCTTCATCATTATGTGGGTGAATTGGTTGTAACATGACAGGAGATGGTTTGATGTGCTGATTATTTACTGGCCTACAGTATTATATAAACCATTAGCTATTCCTGTTATGCATCACAGGTTGGCAGGAGGACAGAAGCCAGTCCCAGCTGACGGTGGGTGATAGGCAGGGAACACCTGAGACAGATTACAGAGCGAGAACAGCCAGAACTGCTCAGCATCGCAACATCACCTGTGCAATTTTACGTAATTCACTTTAAAAAAAAATTTGTCACCTTATAAAGACAATTTTCATTTTCAAATTCACATTCAATCTTTCAGATGATACCTATGAATTCTGTGAATGTGCAAACACTGTTGTACAAGCAAACCCACAAAAAACAGAAATGTTCCTTCATGTTTAAGCTGTGGACATAAAGATACACATATTAACCCTGCTCAACACCTATTGGCTGACTGACATTCTGAAACGTGATTAGGATACACTAAATCAGGTACTGAATAGTGAACACTTCATTTAGGTTTTGTTGACAGGAGTGTGTTTGCAGTCTTCAGTTACAGGCTGAAACTAAAGCAGCTTTTCCACCTGCAGCAGCCGGTATTTCATTTCATCCAGTTGACTGTGTGTGTGTGTGCGTGTGTGAGAGAGAGAGAGAGAGGGAGAGAGGTAGAGAGAGAGTGTGTGTGTGTGTGTGTGTGTATCACAGGCAGGTGGTAAGAAAATGTCACTGATGGCTGTGTCTTTGTGTGCTCACATGTCAGTGAAGAAGAGAAGAATATTTTTTGAAAAGGGCATCTTTTAAAGGCCAGAAATACAGTCTCAACTTATCCACTCTTTCTGTCAGGTCAAGTACACACACACACACACACACACACACACACACACATGAAATTAGCTGGAGAGATGATCAGGAGCAGATAAATATAATAATCTTTTCTCAATACAACATCATTAAAGCAGAAATGTGAACATCACCGTTGACATTGTATAGAATATCTGACATATCTCTTGAACACAGACTCAAAGAATCAGATACTGACCCTGCCCATCCACATTTATTTCAGTGTTATGAGTTAAGAGATAAACCTTTAGTTGAAACATGTGGATAAGTCATTAAGCTTTGATGTCGTCAAACACATCATAGATCAGTCAGAAAAGATTTCTCACTGTAAAGTCATCCAAAATGTTGCTTTCATGTCTCACCAATGAATATTGCTTCCAAATTTACTTCAACACACAAATGACTGATTTGTCTTCCAACAGCCTCAAAGAGGAGGCTTGGAAAAATCCATGTGGAATAAAGAAGGAGCAGATTCCATTAACAGTTATTTCATGTGTGTTTGTGTGAGAGAGACAGAGAGACCTCTGTATGACCCTGCTGATCAAAGCTTCCTTTTCCATTGTTGGAGTGTGGGGGGGGGGGGCATATAGAATAGCTTACCAAACTGGTTGTCATTTAGCATCTAGCATTTTCCAAAGCTGTAGGCTTTTAGTAGGAATTCCTACTTTAGTAGTATACCAGCTTAGATAAATAGTATGAAACTGCCATGTTAGGCCCTCATGAAGCTTCAGGTGAAAAGAAGAAGGCCTGTGCTGCTCTTCTGTCTGTAGCCTCTGCCAGGTAACCAGTGGAGTCAGCAGCGACAAAGACTGCACTACACAGGAATTTCAGTTTGGGGAAAACACAAGATTGAGACCTAACAAAATAATAATGATAAATAGCTTATTGCTGTGCCAGGACTATATTCACTGCTGTGCTTTGACTCAATGGGATACTCAGTTGTTGTGAAGTCACTGCAGTGCAGCAGTTTAGACAACAAATCCTACATATGACAAACACTAAGTGTCCGTCGGCCACATTACAGCAAAAATGGGTGATTCTGATCTTGTAATAGCCTTACAGAAAGACAAAAACATACATAAACATCCTGTATACTACACTGCAAAAGTATTTATCATTTTGAAAGCTTCAGGCCCTTCTGGGTCAGAAATTTACTGGTGTTTGAAGAGAAAACAAACCACAAGCAAGTTTCACCCCCCCACGGTTTCATCTGAAATTAACAACACAACAACTTAAATTCAAATATAGTGTCTTCACTTTCCCTTATTAAAAGTCAGATCTGCTGTTGCAGCACTTATGAACTCCACTGCAGCTTTCAGTTTAAAAAATGCTGCAGCATCATTTAATTTAAATAAAGTTTCTTTGGTTGGAGGACAGGATCTCAGCAAATATGCAGCTCTCCCCAGGCGTTGTGATGTGGTTTGTATCTGACAGACTGCTATCTAGAATAATAATGTCGTTCATTCTCATGACACTGTGTGCCTTTGCATTGTAATGCCTGTTTTCTTCAACACATGTTGAGAGTTGCAGGTGTGTCTTTGCATTCTTATTGAATACACTTTTGTGTGTGTTTCCTTTGCTTGAATCTGTGCATATATACAGTATTTGCCTGTATGAATATTTGAAGTGTGTGTGGGCATGCAGACAGAAGAGATGAAAGAAACTTCAGTTGCCGACAATCACGCTGATTTGCAGTGTTCCACTCTGCACATGGGCATGTTGTCTCTGTGATCAGCTGTTTAAATTCTCCCTCTTGTCAAATCAATTGTGAAAAAATACTGTGGAATCAAAGGCAGAGATAACAGATGAGACTCAAGTGATGCTGTGATCCTGTAGGTGTTTTGGGTCCATAAAAAGCAGATAATTGCATTTCAGATATAAAAAAAAACTACTTTGTTTTATGCTCAAGACTGAAGTGAGTCACTTTTGCTGCAAAGAGCAGAGATGTAGGTGGAAGAACAAAATGCAGATAAACAGTCTATAAATGCTCTTTACAGTACACACCAGTACCATTATGTCCTGTATTGTGCTCTTCCGTCTCTCTCTCCTCTTCTGTCTCTCTCTGCAGGTATTTCTTCCTCTGGAGCTGTAGAGTCTGATCTGTGATGACAAGTCCCCTGCTGCTCCTACAACTCCACTCAACACCTGCTGCTAGAATTAGAAATTACTTATACTGCTATTAGTTGTAGTGCTATGTTAGCAGTTAATACTTTAATTATCACTACTATCACTACTACTGTTGTATTACTGGCCTCATCTTACATCTGATATGGAACCTGTGTTATGCTATGTTCTTCTTTCGCTATTCCCTACCCCCTCTCCCTCCTCTCCCCCTCTCTCTCCTTCTTAACCCAACCGGTCGAGGCAGATGGCCGCCCACCCTGAGTCCGGTTCTGCTCGAGGTTTCTGCCTCTTAAAAGGAAGTTTTTCCTTGCCACTGTCGCCTAGTGCTTGCTCTTGGTGGGATTTGTTGGGTCTCTCTCTGTAAATACCTATTTTAAAGAGTATGGTCTAGACCTGCTCTATATGAAAAGTGCCTTGAGATGACTGTTGTTGTGATATGGCGCTATATAAATAAAATTGAATTGAATTGAATTTGAATTGACTGTTATCAATAGATGGGATAAAATAGGGCGGTGCTGAAGCTAAAGTCAAGGCTTCATCCCCTGAGGAGCATGAATGTCCACGACAAAGGAAATCTGAGAATTGAAATTATATGTATCTTGGAATATGTTGTGTATTTTTGTGTGACAGTGGTGGAAGATGAAAGTTTTTAAGTGTCTTGAAAGGAACAAGTTTTATGGAGGCTTTGGTCTCACTGTGCAACCCTGTGTGCCAGAAATGATGTTTATATATGACAAAATTACTCTCCCAGCTACGTTGTGGTGACAAACGTAATCGCTGACTGGAATATGTTCAGAGACAAAGTTTTTTGGAATGAGTGAAGCACTACATTTATGAACTGTATCAGATCCTGCCATCCAGTAGGGGTGGATGGCAGGATCTGAATTTTGAATTAGTAAAACAACATATGTGGCAGCAACAATAGCAACAACACACAGTGATATTCTAGTAATTAAATGATTTTTATTTATTTGGTCCAAGGAGAACTTGAAGCACATAGGAAGCTGGGCCTTCAGGGCCTGAAGATGTAAAAGCATAATGCTTATATGTCATTTTGTCTTGCAAAATACTAAACTTGTAAACTGGCTGTGTATCTGACAGTGTAACAGTAAATATAACATTGGCTGGGGTGAGAATATTTCTGAACTGAACCTGAACTGCTCTGTGCAGCTGACTGCAGAATAGATACAGGCTTCATCTGAGAGTGTGTTATACATTCTGATGGCTGAGTTCATAAATCCCTGTTTGTGCAGCTTTTCTTGTTTGTATGTGTATGTAGTCAGTGTGTAAGTGCTGATGCAAACATGTGCATCTAAGATTTCCCACGGTGTCTAAATTCTTATTTTAAGCAGTTGACCATGAAAGTGACCATCATCTGAGCAGCAAATGAATAAAATCAGGGGCTGATGCAAACTCTGAGCCACTCTGCACACTGTGAAGAAACTGGAATTCCACTGTGTGAATTTTGTGTTTTTAAGCTTCAGCTGATGTGGAAACAATTCTCCTACTCTCTTTTGTAATTGAACTCTTCTAAAATGATCAGATAAAATGCACAGTTGGAGTTTTCACTGGATGGTGACATGTTTTGTTGCTCTCTGTTTATTTTTACCCCAGGCATAAATGGAAAGCTTTGTTGCTTTCATCTGCCTGCTGCATGATGTACAGATTATTTATGCAGGCACACACAAACATATTTGTACTTGCATTCATCTAAAGAATCTGAACAAATTATCTTCCCTTGCCCATCCCCTAATCTTAACCTGAATTTAGCCCTCAAACAACCCTGTGAAGAAGTGGGGACTGGGTAAAAGATGCCCCATTGTTCAGGTTTTAAAATTAGTCCTCCCAAAGAGTGTGCACAAATATGCAAACACACACACACACACACACACACACACACACATACATATGTATACGCACATTTATTCCCTGAGGTCTGTATCAGCCATATAAAATGAGCCTACATCTTTATACAGCACGGAATGCAACAGTAGTGCAATCTCCTGAACCTGATTAAACTTTAATATATGTCCCACCACTTTACAGCTGTCTGGCAAACTTACTTTACAAGTGTTCTTGTAAAGACTCAAAATGTAATTTTGCTGCTTAAAGTGCATGGAAGTGTGCATTATGCCACTGTGTAGCTTAGGAAATACACAAAGACAGAAATGATTCCAATCAGACCAGAGGAAAGAGCAGCCATTTACAAATGTTTTGTGCCTCGATCCACGTTTTAGTCTGGAGGAACTAAAATGTTTTAGACCAAACAAAAATGTGTATGTGTGGCCGATGGTGTGCACTGTATATTTCAACAGGAAGGGGCTCATCGGACTGCTGGGAGCTGCTGTGTATTTGCTATGTGTGTTGATCTATTGTCTAGTATTGGTCAGCCCAGTGAAGACAGTTGTCCAGCTTCTCCTGACAGCTGTGATGAAGGTCAGAGTTGTTGTGAAATGAACAGATGGATGCTCCCAGACATGGTACATCTGCTGTGAATTCAGCTGATTTTTAGTAAAAGCTATTAATATTTATATGAAATATGCAGATATTCCATCACATCACATGATCATAAAACTGTTCAACAGCTCCATAGAGTGTGACCATGAGGGACACTAAATCAAATGTTGTCCTGTGAGGATTCTTTTATTCCTTAAATAAATACAATGCTTTATAGATCATCTTAGTTCATAATGTCTATTCAATAGTTCCTTTAACATTAATTGTCAGACACATGTTAAATCAACTTTTCATAAACGCCTGAAGGATATGTTTGTAATTTAGCTGGTGATGAATTCTGTTCTGTGGCTTTAGTCTTCTCACTGAGTATTCTGTGCATATGTATCTGTTCATATTAAAAGAAAATCATTAATACTAAAACGGCCACTTTCATATGCTTGGACTTGACCTGCAGAACATCAACAATTCAGCAGAGTTTTTGTTGGATAATTATAACTGTATGAGTCAGCAAAGTGTAAAAGTGATTCAATCAAATGTTTGTGCATCCTTGACACTTTGTCTGCCAAACAGAGCTCAGGTATAAAACTTATTTCAAAAGCTGAAATAAAAATTAAAAAAAATTATATATATATATTTTGGGTAAGCAGATATCAGTTTATATGACAGAAGAAATGACAAATAAAAACCTGTTCTTACTCCTCATGACTGAGATGACACTTGGATTCATTTGTATTCCCTACATTTTTTCTGACCCTCTCTGTACAATTTTTTTTTATATGCGTTCCCATTTTTCTCCACTCTCAGAGCTCACCTTTTTTTCTTTTCATTAATCTCTTCTCACTCTCCTTCCTGTTTCTCGTCCGTCTCTCACCATCCCTCAGGCGTATCGCAGAGCTGCTGTCAGATGTTATCATCAGATGCCTGGCTGCTTTCTCATCCTTTGGCATGTTAGATCACAAATTCTCTGTTGCGTTCTCTTTGTTTCTCTTCTCTCAGTCCTTTAGTTATCATCTTTTTGTCCTTTCACTTTGTCTATATTTCTGTGAATCTTTCTTCATCCCTCTGCATCTCTGCTTTTCTACATTACTCTTACTTCTATTGCGTGTTGATGAGAAGACAAATTTCCATGCTTCCATTATTTTTTTTCTAACACTTTTCAAACATTCTCTGAAGTTCCAGTTAATTGTTTCTTTTCATTTGTCTTAGTTTCCTTTCATGGGCGACATCACTGATTTTCAACTTGATTCCTATGATTCTAGTTTGGGAAGGACATGTATATGAATAGTATTAAACTTCCCTCTGTCCCTGTTATGCTCTGTTTATGTGCCTGTTCAGACAACATTAACTGACTTCAAAGCTATCATCTCTCTGCCAGACTCCAGATTGTGTTATTTCAGCACAGAAGAGTAAATGATTTAACACCTTGTTTAAGGTTATGTGGGGCTGGAAACGTACTCATAAATTTTGGTCCAGGCACAGCACAGGCTCATCAGAACTGGACAGCTGAAGACTGGAAACACATAGCTTGGTCTGGTGAATCTGGATTTCTGTTGAAGAATGCAGAGTCCAGCCTGGTGGTGGTGTTATAATTAATCATGGTATGAATGCCACAGTCAGAGTATTGTTGCTGACCTTTACAGCCAAGCCACGATTTACCACCTTCTAATGGCTACTTCCAGCATGATAAGGCACCATGCTGAAAAGTGAAAGATCTAAATCTAATAGAACACCGTTAAGATGTGGTAGAACATGAAGCTGAGCTGAAAAGAAGCTTACGTGATGCAATCATGTCAACGTGGACCAGAATCTCAAAGGAATATTTTCATCATCTTGTAGAATCCCTGCCACAAAGAATCATGGTGGTTTTGAGAGCAAACGGACGGCCTACTCAGTATTAGAATGCTGTTCCTAATAAAGCACTTGGTGAGTGTAGTTCCAGCCTAGACAACATATAGGTTCTCCTCTGCAAGCACCAATGACAACCATCAAAATACTTCTCTTTAAATCGAAGTTTGAATATTGTGGCTTATTTGAAAGAACATTTCATTTTCCATCTACTGTCCATCCATCTGTGTTTTAGATGTTTGTGTCACATATGAGATGTCATGTATTATGTGTGTTTGTTTGTGTGTGTGTGTGTGTGTGTGTGTGTGTGTCTCTGCACTTCCACCCACTCAGCCAAACAGACAGCCATTAAAACCTCAGTCACACTGGCAGATCAGTGTCCTGAAGGTGCAGTCACACTGCACCAATCACACACTCGTCTTCTAAAGGTTCCTCTATAAATTGAAGACTCCTGAAACTCCATTGGGTTTCTGCCAGGATGGGCTTTGTGACCTTTTCTTAACAGCATGCTATTTTTGAGATTTCAGACCAAATGCTCTGCAGTAATATGCCAGTATCTGTGATAATCACATAGGCTGTAATTTTGGCCAATCATTGTTAATTTTCCCTCTTGATAGCGTGAAGAAAATCTCACCAGAAATTCTATGTAATCACGCATGTGTACTGTACGCCATTTTGTTGCCTCTGCCACTGTTGCCTGCCCCAAATCACACATCAGTCACATCAGTGACTGCACTGGATGATTACCTGCAGAGTTTGGATCAGCTCATAAAAATGTTCAGCATTAATGGAGGCATGTTTCTGGAACAGTGGATAAAGGTTACTTCTGTGGCTTTTCAGACTTTTATTCAGGTTTTTTCATCCCAAATGGGAAATTAGAAGCAGTGAAGCATGACCTGTGTGTAATTCTCCGTGCATGTACAGAAGTTGGCTCATCTGATGGAAGCACCTGAAAGCTCCTGAGAGTAATTTCAATAATTTTAACATCCTACACACAAAGGGCTTTTAAAAAAGTTGATTTTTTGTCTATTTTTCTAATGTAATTATAGCATAAAATAGCAATAACAATAAAAAACATCATTACGCTAGTGACGACTGTTCAGCTTTCCCACCTCTGACTCTCAGTTACCGTCTTACACAGCTGTTTGCTCATTAGCTCCCCACGATGAATATCAGACTGTTCATGCTCATTGTTTGTCTGATTGTTATTGTTGCTACGTAGCTGTTGCATTCCACCCATTTCTGCCTGCTTGTCAAATCCACTATATAAATTCATCATTTCTTCTGAGTACAGTGCTTTAGAAGCCTTCCTTCCCTGCCTGTGTGTCTCATTTCCGGTGCTGTTGGCAGCCTCGCTGACACGTCTGAGTAGAGGAGGAAAACGACGCACTGACGCTCTGAATCACAAAGAATTCTTTTTAATTGGGGCTCAGTCACAGAAGACAAACATAAGTGCCAAACACCTTCAGTGACAGCAGATGTAGAACTAACAGAGTGAACTCATTCACCTGATTCAGACACCACTAAGGCTCTGTAACCTGAGGGATTATTTTAATGACAACTGGATATAACGAAAACAGTCACTCTTTTAATTAGTCAAAAGACAGTTTATTGTGCATACATGTACAGCACATCTTATGAAGATCATTGCCTTGAAATTTAAGTGTATGTGTAGTGCATGGTTGTGTATTTTCTGACAATAAAAATATAAATGTAACAACCACATATCCATGTTAAATACACACATTTACTTGTGTTTCGAGTCACATAATTATTCTCAGATGTAATACTTTTGTAATCCCATTCAATCTGTTGAACAATGCATTCCTTTCACCATAGATATCTGAACATTGCTCTCATAGCAACTGTTCTAGCACTTGGCAATTCATTTGAAATGAGCATTAAAGAGGAAAATGAGAGAGATCCTGTGGTTAAGTCTAATGGATGCCTCATCTGGGGTTGTTTCATTTTCATAAAAAGAGGTTGATTGAGTGACTCACTGGAGTAGTTTCTAACAACTCTGTAAAACTTTGTAAGACTTGTGATGTACACTGTAATTTTCACTCCATACTTCATCATTTTTGCTCCTGGCATGAAACATGGCAAACACAATCACTCGATAGTTTTAAAATAGGTAGCAAGGTAAAGGGTAAAATTAAGGTAAAATGTGTTACATAGCAACATCACATTGTAAGTTTTAGTTTATTTATTTACAGCTGCAGAAAGGAACAGTGAACAATTGTGATTTTTTTAAATGGCTCACGAACAAAGCCTAAATGTAGAGTTGATGAGAGAGGACTGTGCTGTGATATGATTTTATGCATTCTGCATAGCTGAGCTTCCCTAAATCAAAACAAACAGTTGAGTTGGTACAAATCTTGGAGGATGCTAAAGATCTACACCTCTGCTATTATCAAGCTACTGTTAAAAAGCTTTTCTTCTTGATTTTTGGTATTAAACACAAACTTGCATGTCAGTATCAGCAGACAGATTTGTTTTTATTATTTTATTATTATAAATGATCCTCATATTTAGCTGGAAAGACCTCTGTAGGCTGTGTGTGTGTGTGTGTGTGTGTGTGTGTGTGTGTTCATGCTCCACCACATCAGATCACCAGCAGAGAATAACAACAAACAGAAATCCTGGTGCGTCACAGTGTCTGGCAGTGACTCACACACCTGTGCACCTTAAAGAACCGGATCATCACAGGTCAGCAACTTTGACGTCACCAAAGTGTGGATTTGGAGAAGGTCTGGAGGGTTAGTAGGAAACCATGAGACGGGAGGTAGATACAGATTAGGAGGGAAAATCCTAAAGTGCCATGACATTCTGTGACACAACAAATCTCTAAAAATTAGGGTTCCCTATGATGAGTCCTTGCTGAACACATTTATTTCTACTTTGGAGCCCTTACTCCTTCAGTTTGATTCATTTGGTGAGAGTAATGTCTGGACAGAGCAGAGTTCCTCACAACCTCAATCACACTAATAGTCACAATCCTACTTTAGAGAGAGAAAGTCTGGATCATTCCAAAAAGCTACAGTATAGATTATGATGGCAGAATTTGTGTTTTATTGCTCACTAACACCACAGCCAGGAGAATATTGGATTCTGGGGTGTAATTACACCTTGGCCCCAAGGAAATGTGATTGTAACTGGCTATAGAAGGGGCTTTTATTTTCAGTTAATTGCACTGTTCTAGCTGAAAATTACTACACTCATAGTCCTTCTGCAGCTACGACCTTCATTGTGCAGAGTCGTGTGTGTGCAGAGTTTGATAATAGAAGGCTGTTTGCACAGTCATCTGACAGTCAGATTTTTTGCAGCTAATCATGATCTGATAAGCAAATTGTACAAGTATAATGTGGATGTGGCTTCAGTACACGTACACTAGAAATAGACCCCCTGTACCTCATTGTGACTTTTGTTTCTCCATATTGTAATTACACTGCTGCTACGTCTGTCTGTTGTGTACATGTGACACCTTATGTGTGTCTATCCTGGACAAAGGCACAGGTTTGGTTTCAGAGATGTGGATACACACAGTCAGAAATTCTTCAGATATGAGCAGAGGTGGGACCATCTGCTGGGCGTTTCTGCCTGACACTTCTCTGATGGTGCGAGAACAAAGACTGACACAAACAAGTCCTTCAATAAATAAATAAAAGCGTGTGGATAACAAGTACAACTTTTGCAAATACTAAGCACTGGTGGGTGCAAATCTGAATGACACACACCTGCTCATCCATAAAGCTTCACCTCTGTGAAAATCCCCAAACATTGTATGCTCCAGTTGCAGCTGAATATTGTACTGGGTGTGAAAGCAGACACACAGTGAGGCAGCTTTGAGATAAATTGTTTTTTTCATGTAATGTAGTGTGTGCTAAAAGTCATACATTTTCATAAGCCTGGTGAAAGTAATAAACTGGATCCTGTGCTCAAAACTTAGATTTCCAGTCAAGCATGTTTATGTTGGGGAAAAAAGGGACACTCCAATATCAAATCACCTCTAACTTAAAATGAATTTGGGAATTTTATTATATTCAGTATAACAGAAATAAATAGACAACCAGAGATAAATATAGTATATTTAGTGATTAAATATTTCAGACCAATGGACGTTTGACAACTTGCTTCACAGTAACAAGATCATCTCTGTCAGTCGCACCTAACATTTGCTGTTCCTTCAGTGTTTTCTACAGCTGTAGTTTGTTCATGTTTGGTACACTTCTTATTCATACACACACAATGCCTATTTTTCTGCTGAATGTGAGTACATGTGTGTGTTATCTGGCATCATTTGTGCTGAACAGAGAAGCAATCTTGCAAGGCTTAGGTGTCTGTCTTTCACTTGTCAGTTGTTACCAGCAGCCACACACGCAAGTACACACAAACCCACAAAGCATCACCGATGGGAGATTGCCCTCCCTGTTGAAACGAGGTTCAGAGTGAAAGGGTCATTGGTATGAAGGCGGTGGGAAGTGATGTTGAACCATCATTAGGGAAAATGAAACTCTGGTTGTCATGGGAGCCAAGGCATTGCACAGCCTCTGGTCTAATGTCGTTTCACTGATAAAATGACACTATTACACTGAAATAGTGGCACTTCTAAGGTAATGAGATTTCCCCCACCATAACTGACTAAATCTGACCTGCCATTCAAAACGCAGGGGATGGTTTCCTATCTGTCATGTGGTTGTTTAAAATAACCACTCTCCTCAAGACAGCTTTGATTTATTTTCACTGTCCCTTCCCCCTGTCACACATACTACAATCTTTGAGCACACCATACAGTGAAAAATGTGGACACCTGTTTCCACTAGCAAATTGCTGACATTATGATTTAAGCCAATTTGGCCACCTTATGGTTCTCTCATAGAGTTCAACCTTTTAAAAACTGTTTTGGGAACACTGACTTTTGAGGGAACAAGACATTTTAGTCAAACCTTTTAGTAAAGAACTGCAACGTGAGAGCCTCCTCGCTGTAACATCAGCTCAGAGAAGGAAACTCTTTGTGTTGTGATAATTGTTTCTTTTCCTCCCTCAAGACATGTTGTTGAATTTATATACACACACAAACATCTAATTTTTCATAATCATGCATTTCTAACCTGAGCTGCTGCTTGTTTAATTTATCTCATCAGATATGAAGAAAACAAACGTCAGACTGAATAATAGCCTTAATAGGAAATTTTAATGCTTGAGGCGACATCAGAGGTGCTCGATCAGTACTTTATCAGACAGTTGTGTCACAGCAGAGTAAACACAGCTGGAGCCAGTAACATTTATTAAAGGTAAGTTTGACTTAGATATTGCACATAGCAAGCAATTGCCAATAAAACTGATTGTGACTACTTAGTTATTAAAGTCTTACCCATTATTCATTTTTATCAGCAACAGCTGTGTTTTACCCTGATAACAAGGCTGGAAAAAGGCTCCTGAGGCAGGGTCCAACTTTACAACTGTTTGTCAGTGTGTAGTGGTGCTTATGGTAGATATGTATGAGGGCTTCAAAAAGTTAGTGGAAAAAGGACAGTGGGAAAAAACGGCTTAAGTTATGATGTTTATTTTTGCGTTGCGGTTTGTGTTAGAACATGTTATGACACATTAGTACGAGAACGTACAGGTGCATTGAGATCAAAATCCCTGCATCTGGTTTTTAGCGATGTACTTTTTCCACTAACTTTTTGAAGCCCCCTCGTATATTAAATCTCTTCCCTCACCACACACAACATTTGGTGTGGTGTGTATCAAACAATATTTACATTAATCTTAAACAAAATCAGTGCTACTTATATGCTGGGGAATATATAATTGTATGCTATATGCTGGGGGTTGGTTTAAAACACCACCACATGTTGATGGCTAATGGAGGCATTTCTGGGGTCTTTAGTTTGACCTGTTAGGACTTTCTACATCTATACAGAAGTATTTTAATTCATGTTCATACTTTTGCTGCAGTGTGGTGACTCAGTCAATTTCAGGGGTTATTAAAGTTGTGACTAAGACTCAAATCTTAAAGTTTTCTTGCTAGTTATTTTCAGGTGGGGGTTTCAGTTAAACCTGAAGATGAATCCAGAGCACTTCAAAAGCCACTTCAGATAAACAGTTCCACATGGCCAAATACATCATGACATTATATTCACAAACATGAAAGGGGCCGGTCACAAAGAAGCCAGACGCTACCTCACTGCCAGACTCCATTTTCCAAACAATGGCAGTAATTTGGTCTGCACTTCAGCACAGTGAACAAGCAACAAATGGAGAGAAGCATTCTCTGCTCCTCATCTCTGCAATATTACTCCCTCTTGACACTGTTCTGACTGAAGACACTGAAGCCATCTGCTTAATGTGCGCACACGTGCACACGCACGCATGCACGCACGCACACACACACAGATTTAAAGACACAGGTCTGAAAACATGAAAAAAATGCGAGGTGTCTATGTTTGTACTTTCAACAGCTTTGTACTGTAAAACTTTGTCCTACATATGAACATTAGCATGTATTGGTTATTTGTGGCCTTCTTCCCCAAAAGCATATCTACATAATTTGATTTGATTTTGATTTAGTAAAGTAAATACAAAGTAAAATACAAAAAATCTCTTTAGCCGTATCATATGCTTGAAAGCACAAAAATAATGTATATTTTGTCTCCTTTCCTAAATCCCAAACAGCCCATGAAATAAAACACAGTGATACAACATCATTCATCATGCATCAACATTATTTATTGCCAGTTATTCCAGAGAAGGACATTTATTTGTTGTGATAGTGTGTATCACACAACATAATCATGTTACCAGCACTGACACTAGGATGGTGACATGTAACCATCTGACAGGTACACTACAACTACACTAGCAAGGTGTGGAAAAAGTCAAGCATCTGGAACAACTTCCAAATCTGAGACGATGATCCCCAAAGTGTCGAGTGCCAAAGGAAACTGACACGTCACACATCTGCAAGTTTGGCAAATCACCAGACAAATGGTAATACATTTTATGCTTTAAGTAACAGCATAAAGTGCCCTCTTTTTTATTATGCCTGATGCTGATGTGTGTGTGCCAGCAAAGTATAACGCTGAAGTCTGATTGCAGTCCTCATCCTCACCCTGGTCGAAACTTTGAATATCCACGGAAAATTCGTTGAGATAATGAGTTTCAGTGTGCTGACTTCTTTTGAGAAATAAAAGAGCACTAATGACAGTTATGAGGTAGATTTTCACTGAAGTACTTAAATGGAAATGTTAAACAGGCTGTGTGCATGATTTAAGTCCATACTTTAGTTCAAAGCACTCGTAGTAAATAAATGAACAGGGAATGTACTGTTAAGTCTCATCCACTTCATTGGGACTACAAAATGTGATGCACTAATATTTTAGTTAAGTGCAAAAATTTTGATGGGCAACCTGTTGAAATTATATTAAGAAACTTAGTTTATCATCACTTCATTTCATTTTCTTGTTTCAGAGTTTGTTTTTTTTGGGGGGGGGGGGTTCAGGCAAGCCAAATGTTTTTGGCTTTGGAAATCTTTTTCTCTCTTTGTGTCTACTAGGTATCTCTTTACCACATCAAATCCCACAAACCTTGTGGTCTTTAAAGCCTGTACACACCTACAGTTCACCCACCTTCACATGTGTTTTCACTTCTGTTGCCTGATTAGACCTCTCCTCGAGACTGTGGGGGTGAGTTTGATTGAGGGCTTGGACACTCTCCAGTTACAGAGGGACAGTTTACTCTGTAGGCCTTTTTTCACACTGGACATTTTGACTTGTCATAGTAGGAGAGTTGTGTTACTGATAACATTAAAAATGTTATATTCAGCTGTCCCAAGAAGCCATGACAGTGCAAGTGAACCTACATGCATAATATGCTGAAACTGAAATAAATAGAACTCAGCCATCATTTGTTTCATTATTTGCACATGTGTTATTCCCCATGTCAAAATGTCTTCCATGAGACCTGTTTATTATCACTTGGTATGCTCCAACGCTCAACCAGCACAGTGTGGTTTGAGCTGGATAGACATGGTTTCCACTGCATTTTAATTGGGCACACAAAACAGCACATCCTACTTCTATCATCTTAAATAACAGCTCTGTGCATCAGGTAAACAAAATGTGTACTAAAAACATTGTGGACACATGCTGTGGATAAATCCAAATTGGAAAACATGTACTGCCAACACATGCCATTAAAAAGTAAAGAAAAGTTTTCCACATTTTTAAACTATGCTCTACTGTTGTCAACTACAACTTCCCTGGTTGTTGATTTTTACATCATGGCTTCCTCTCAACTGTCTCCATATTGTCAACTGTCCAGTACTCCAAAATGATAATAATTGTGCAGAAAAACATATCTCATTATCATTTCAAGATTTGTCTTTGAAAAAGTCTGAGGTAAGTCTGGTGGTCTGTGCTGTGCCATTTACTCCTGCTCATCATCTTGTCAGTGATTGTACATCGTTTCTTTCAATTCAATTCAGTTATTGTAAGGGGGAAATAGATCAAGGTTATGACTTGCCAAGAATCAGTCATTTGTGAAGGTCAGTTGGAAAATGGTGTGACCAAACTGGCTGTCAGTTCATATATTTAACAGATGCATCACTCAGGAGGCCTAGTTTATGTTTTCAGTTCATACTGTGAAATAGGAGGTTAAATAAAAGTGGATGGTGCAATTGAGCCTTAATTCATACATGAATTTTGGTGACCCAATTTCTTACCTCAAAATACAGAGGTTTAATACTCCAACATTATTGTAACCCCAGGCGCTGACAGAGTGGTTGATATCAGTCTGAACAGCAGTCTGATGATGGAAGATAAAATGAGCCTGTGACTCTTTGCAATGGCATTCTTTATAAATCCTGTTTACTGCTACACCTTGTAACTCATATCTGTTTGACCAGGCACATATAAACATCATGTCTCCTTTCAGCCTTTGAATCATCATCTGTCTCAACAACAGTCATTACTGGAAAAAAAGACGTCACTTCTCGGAAGAAAGCATGTTCTGTGTAACACCGTGGTGAATAAGTGCAAGCAACACACCTCTTTGTTGTTTCTACATTTTGTTGACATGCGGTTTCTCCTTTTGTTGTGTTTTGCTCTTCACCAGCAGAGCTGAACAAGTTAGATTTTCACATTAGTTTGTGTTTTTTACTGCTAACAGGAAATCTCAAGAAGCTGTGGAAAGAAAGGTTAGTCATAATTGGTTCAAGAGATTCCACCCTGAACACAACCCTTTTGGTCCAATCAGGGAGAATAACACCTTTTATGAATAGACCAAGTGTCATTTGGATGTAGATTATTGCTATGAGCTTCCACATGCCCAACAGGTTTCTTAACTTGCATCAAACATATATGAATTCAAAATGGGAGGGAAAAAAAGGAAAAGGAATCAAGGAAAATATGCTTTGCTTGTATAAAAACATTTCAAAAAAACAAAAAAAGGCATATCAAGGATATAAAATGCATTGATCTGGGTGTATTTCATCTCAGTACATCCACTGAGATTATAAATCTCTTTTTCAAAGGTGGCCTGACTAAAAATGCAACATAAAGACAGACAGAACTACAAAAGTACATGAAAGGTAAAAGTCAGGGCAGAATCCACTCCAGGCAGCCAAGACTCAAACAGCCAAACAGCAACATCAGGCTATAAAATATACAAAAGTCAAACTGATGAAAAATAGTTCACATGAAAAGTTTTACGTGTATTCTATTTGCTGCAGGCTTGTTAAACAAATACTCTGATAAACAGACTTAAGTTGTCCAAAAAAAACATGGTTCAGTGGTTCAGTTCCTCAAAATGGAAAAGAAGATGAAAACATAATCTAACTCATCCCTCATCCATGTTAGGTTTTAGTTTTCTTTAAACAGTTCTCCATCTATTGCAGCCCAGGGGAACCTGCAATCAAGGAGGTAACCTCATGAATCTAATCAATGGGGAGTCCTTAATCAAATAAAGATTCTGTATTCTCACTCATCTGTACTGTCGAATTGCAAATGACATTTCATTTTTTTAGTCCCTGGATCATCAAGAGCTTCAGCCATCTGCCCATTCTCCTCATGGACACTTCTGAGTTCTCTTACTAGTATCTTTTCTGTGATATTGGGCTTTCTGAGTTTCCTATTGTAGGAGTGAAACACAAAGGAAAGGAGGGTCACTATGAACTTGGAAGAAGAATACGAGAAAGTGATGAGTGTTCTTCAGCCACAGCCCTGTCAGGGAGTGCAAAACAACCCTGTGGGTTTTTTCAGCCTCTGTTCACCTGTAGGAGTGAAAGAGAAAAAAATAATGACTTTTATCACATCACACCTGTCAAATGTGAAATGAATGGTGGGCAGAACAGAAATTGGAAAACTGTGGGAGTGAGTCTCAAATTATAAAATATGAAGTCTATACATCATAATTTACCATTCCTCCAGAAAGTGAATAAGATATAAATAAAGCCCATGAATGAAGGATACAGGTAATGAGAGGCTCAGGTACTGACTAATCATGGGAAAAAACACCTTGATTCTATTATTGTGAATGTGATGTGGCTTAAAAAATAGTTGAAGGTAGATCTGTATTCATTGGACTTGTATAGTTCAAAAACACTCATGGTAAAAAAAATAAATAAATAAAAAAATCACTTAATGCAAGAAGGGAAGGTTTAAGTTTAACCTTGGACTGATAGCAGTTCTATGATGTTATTATATTAACCCAAAATGTGTGAGCATTTCTTGTCATTTTAATGGGTGTGTAAGTGTAAATGCATTTTTTGTGATTGCTAACACATTATAGCCAGATGCTGAACAGATCTGTAGTGATCTGAGTAGTGCTCTTTGACAGCCTATTCACACTGTCAGAACAGACTGTTTGGCTTTATTCTCTATTAGCTGGATTTACCTGTACTGAACATACATCACAATGTCAAAGAGTATATAATGTGCAGCTCACTCACTCTGCCTTATTCCTCCTTTACAGCTTCCTCTCATCTTGCTCTCTTTGTTCCATCCTAATTTGCTGGACATTTCCACCCTGTGCCCAAAACTACAAGAGCAGAGCCATATACATTTAAACATCCTCACAGGGCCTGGAGTTCTGTGTCTCTGTGCAGCATTTCAACCAATTTTCTCTTTGACCAGCATCACTTTCCAAATACGCCCACCAGGAAGCCACGACTGGACAGATATTGATTTGTTCTGTTGGTCTGCTTCTGTGATTTTTTAACTGCAATAGTGCCAATGCCCTAAAGTGTATTACACATAATGGTGCACTTTTACTGGACCTGCAATGATGAGAGAGAGAAAAAGGCCAAAATGGCATCCAAAACCAATCCAATAACTGTCGTCTTGGTTTCCAAAAGAGCCTATGTGAGTTTGAGTTGTGTTTAGACCTCGTTATGAGCACAATGGCCCATTTTTATCATGCACAGATGTTAACAACAGAATAGACAGATTACCTAAAAATTTGGATTATAAAGAATATTGCTGTAGTGATTTAAGCAAATTAATTTTATTTTTCAACAGTTTATTTTACATTAAAGTCTGTGTAAAGCAAATTCAGGGATGTGTCTCTAAACACATTATTTATGTCAGAAGATAGTTCCTTAAAACGTGTAAACTTTGTATCACTGCACTGTGGAGTTAAACCGTTTCACAGTTTTCTGTCAGTTTCATTCTCAGGATTTTATGGGCGGGTCTGAAACGGTGGCTCAATGATGCACTGGAGCCGCCACTCAGCATAACCCCGCCCCTAAGACTGTGACCGTTATAAAGCAGTGCTTCTCCTGTTCGACTGCAAACTGTTGCTAGGTTTTGCTAGCTAGCTATGCTGTCGTCCCCCAAATGCATCTCCCCTGGATGCCAGTTTGCAGAACAGCTCAGTCATCACCTTATTTAAATTTTCAAAGGGATCAAGAGGAGGTGGATTAAGTGACCATTTCTCTCAGTTTAGTTAAAAAAAACTTTCATTGGAGAGAACAGGAATTCACCGGTTATTCGCTGTCACTTTTGTATGAGGCCAAACAGACCACGCCACCTCACCCCAATGCCTTCACCCTGACATTGCTCACTGTCTGTATGTGTGTGTGTGTGTGTGTGTGTGTGTCTAATGAACGTCTGTACAACTCCAAGGCTGCTAGTATCTGTTTTACAGGTTGTGGTGCTAACAGGGTGCTAACGGTCACTGTGCTGCACTGTTAGAGTGGGCGTGGTTTCAGCGTCTGCAGAGGACACGCCCCCAGCGTCTCAGAGAGCTGCTTATTTTATCACTCAAAATGCATTAGTATTACAGCTTTACAAGGACTTTAAATGATTAAACTGCATTGTGCAAATGAGTAGAAAAACTTTACAAATGCAATTAACTATATTCGTAATGCCATGTGCAATCTACCACTAATACTAATACTATGAGGTACCAGTAACTCTTAAACTACGGAAGGATATGTGTGGATAACCCTTGGTCCCTTTGGTCTTTCATCTAGATGAAAAAGTTTAGTAACACTTATGTGCTGCACAAGCCCAGGAGGAAGCTCGAAAAAAACCTCGAAAAAATGAGTAGACAACAGTAAAAAAAGACCAAAAGTCTTGCAGCTTTTAAAACTGTGAAGTGGACTGATGAATTGTGTGAGGCAGACAGAGAAGAAAAACAAATATAGAATTGCAAAACTTGGAAAATAAGACAACCTATTGCATTGCAAACTTAAACTATAGAAATACAGAGTGGTGAAGCAAAACAACCGCTTTCCCTTTCCTGAAGCCACAGCATCCAGTTTTATTGCCCTGATTGACCCAAATGTAATTGCTGCCCTTAGAAAACTACTGTGTTAGCACTCGCTCCTCTCCCACTGAACCAAATCAAATCAAATCAGAGGACAACCAAAAGCCTTTCTGATGTCGTACAACGACTGCAGAAAATCAGGTTAGGAAACCAATGGGGGCCCAAAGACCCACAAAGCTACCAGTCTGCAGTGTAGAAATGTCAAACAGTCTGAAAGGCAGACGGTCAGAGTGATTGGTATTTTTCAGGTTGATACAAATCACATTTAGATATTGGTAGAGGTGGAAGGGAGGCTTTCTGGATACAGAATCCATTAACTCAAATTCATTTTCTACCTTTGGATCTGTTCCCTTAGTCTGAGATTCAGATCTATCATTTTGTTTCCACTTCATTATTTATGATACCATTTTCTCTTTGCTCTAACCAATCTGTGATTAATAGCTGTTTCTGCCCAATGTCATTTCTGGTGTTAGCAGGACAGTTAGCTTGGCTTTTTTGATGACATGTTTCATTTTTGTGTTAATACTGGGGATGTGCATGAATAATCGATTAGTCGAAATGGTAAGCATAGTCGAAACTTTTTTCTTTTTTTTTTTTAAAAGAATTGACTAATTTTTATTTGACTGACTTTTATTTGGTTGGGGATGGGACATGGAGCTAGAACAGTGACATTAAGATTTAGCACTGAAAACAAAACCCAAACTGAAAAAAACTTGGCATTGAAATATTTGTTTTGTAAATAGTTGTACTGGTATTGAAACAAGTATTGGCATTGAAAAAAGTTTTTACTGAAAAATAAAACACAGACACAATATTATCTTAATTTCTTATAATATTATTTGTGTTATGTGTTTTTCAATGATGATCTGCAGATTTTTTTGTTCAGTCTTTCTGCTTTCAGTGACAAGTTGTTTTTTTTTACGATGTCAGTATTTTTTCGATGTCACTGCTTTTCAGTTCTGTGTCACTGTTTTGGTGTGGAGAGGCGGGTCTAGAGGGGAGGTGGGCGGAGTAAGGTGCTCTCTACATCGAGGCAAAAACATTCTGGGAAAAGATCTGTTCATAGTCATATTGACATCAGCAACATTACATAAAACTGACACCTGTCAAAGGTAGTTTTCAGGTACTCCATGTCTTGCTTTCTCTCTCTGCCCGTTTCTCTGTGTGTGTGTCTTTAGCCTAGGTGTACAGAGCGCCTTACTCCGCCCACCCGTGCTCCTTGCCCCTCCCCTCCAGCCCCGCCTCTCCACACTGACACAGGTCATTGAAAGGGGTTTACTTAAGATCCAGACGTCTGATGACAAAAATCCTCCAACTGGTTTAAAGTTATAGTTATAATGTTATAAAAAGTGACGGTAATGTGACTTGAAACATTAAGAAAGTAGTCGGGTTAAAATGTTTTAATGTCCGGCCATCTGACCGACAGCCAGCGTTAGCGGAAAACACTGTGGATTTGTTGAACCTAAACGCTCGTGTGACAGCAAACGACTTTGTAAATCAACTTTGCAAATCTTTTGTGAGGAAGGCAGTCAACACTTTTTACACCTTCAGCTGGTTTTAACTAGCACTATCAGTTGCTATTATTATTTTTCAAGCTGATATAATCTCATTAATATAGATCTAAATCTGTCTCACTCACAAACTGTATATATTTTGAGAGATAATACTCAAATAGTCATGTTGGAATAAAAACAAAGGAGCAGGGGTTCCTCAGACAAACAGTGGGAGTTGGTAATTTGGTCATTATATGCACAATTATAGCTTACCCATGTTTCTGTCTGGCTATTGACTGAACCTGCTGCTGCTCTGCCCAACTCATTAGCCATAGCTACATGAAAGCACAATCACTGACAAATACTGGTTAATCTCTTCAAGGGGGAGAAGTTAAGGCCTGTCCAAAACATGCAAGATTTGTCACCAGGTGATATTTTATAGAGACTTTGCTAACGGGGTGTTAAGTCACCAAATCCAGTGTGAAAGTTGCTAATTTGGCAGCATTGCTCCTAGAAGATCTGAGGCGCTCCCAAGCCACAGGATATAATAGTTCTGCAAGACCTACATGCAACATGGAACTCTGTGGGCCATGCAGTATATTTACCATGCTAGCATCACATTCTGAGTTTAGACCAGTACAGCTCAGGCACCTCAAGTGCCAATTTACCAACACATGCTTTATGCGCTGAGGTGCCTGGAGTGCCAATTACAAACACACTCAGAGCAAACACCCACTGAGAGAGAGGAGCATGCAGCACCAGATAGTAGGGAGGGAGTAAGATGAAAGACGGAGAACGACTGAGATTCAGCCAACACTGATGACGTTCACGAGGAACTCAGAGAGTGAGATATCAGGTTCTGAGGGAGAGATATTAGTTTGACTTGATAACTTGTGAAGTAAGATGAAACTCTATATCATTCCTGTGGGGACATAATTCGGTTGGATACATTTTTAATGGGCAAAAAAAGACATTCACCAAAGTATTGATGGCTACTGCATTTCATCTAACTATGTGACTCTGACAGTTTAACCTGACCTGCAGGTCAGCAAGCAGATCAGTTCGTTCGCAGCTGAAGTGACTGCACCTGAGCACACATTAGCAGGACTAAACTCAGCTGCTTTTTAGTCAATTGCTCCCTTTACCTTTGCTCAACAAGGCACTGGCGTCACTGCTTATTTTGATGTTTTGACTACTTATCGAAATCAGGATCTCTGGAAACATTTCAATTAATTTAAAATCTATGAGTGTTAAAAGTGCTTGTATGAACACAAACCCAACTTGTTTTACCTGAGACCTAACTCTTCATGTCCTAACTCTTCATGTCCTAACTCTTCATGTCCTAACTCTTCATGTTGATGGATTTGCTGCTGATTGAGGAATGTAGAGCTGAGATTTTGGTGTGCAGCAAGCCTTCTCTTCATTTTTGATTCTTCTCACATTGTCTGTGCTTGACAAGCGCCCAGCTGAATTACACTGCTGTGCAAAGGTCTTCTGATTTTGACCGCCTGAGAGAGGATACACAAAACGATGAATGGATGTAAAAAGGAACAGCACAGAAGAAAGAGAAAATAAACTGGCAAGACCAGAGTGAAAAGAAACTAAACAAAATCCAATTATATTCATGAAGAAGACCCTCCCAGACACCTAGACAAACATGGGAGGTGAACAGGTGGAGGGAGGGAAATGTGAGAGGACAGGAAGAAAAGAAGAAAAAGATAACAGACAGCCAAACAAATTAATCTCAGTGTTTTATCTCCTGCACCCTCATTACTGGCTCAGTTTGTAGCCAGCAGCACTTCAGCCTGTCAGAGCTCTGAATGAAATAATCTTTTCAGTGCTTAATGATGACACTGCATGATATTACTGCAGGTTGAGTAAAAAGATCATAACACTTTGAAAAATGAGCTGAGGACAGAGCAGTGGATGAATTAAGAAAAAAGAAGGAGTGAGAATGATGAAACAAAATCCATCCATGTCAAAGTCTGTCGGTGCTGAAATGTGACCAGCATTTAAAAATGAAAAATGTTGTTAAGAATAAATCCTGAAGGACAAAACACTTTGCTCATCTACAGTTGGGCAATCAAAGAGCAGAAGAACATATGCTGGCCCAATGATAAAAGCTCTATGTTCAGCACAAAGTAATAGAAAGCTCATTAACTCCAACAATAATTCAAAGCCCAATATATCAGAAATATGCACGTATTATTTCTTAATGTCCTTTTGTACCCCATAACCTTCATGACCCCATCAACACAGATGGAGCACCAGAGCTGTGAAATGAAAAAATTGAACTTTCAAAAACTCTTTAAGAGATTCAGTCCTTCAAATTCTACAGTGTTTGTGTCAGAAAAGCTGAAAAATTGGTTCACAAATATCATATTCTGTATATTTTAACCAGCAGCAAAGAACATGGGTTGAGATTTTCAAAAGGTAGCTTCTTTGGTCCACTGTGCTTCTATACTGTAAGTCAGCAGGCTGAATGCAGTGCTCAGTCATGGATCAAAGCTGTGCTGAGAAAGAGAATATGGGAGTGACGGAGATGGGATTTGGGAGGAGAACGGGGAGACAGTGGGATGCAAAGGGATAAATAAAGAGTTTCTGGACATGGATACAGTCAGAAATAGTATTAAAAATGGAAAGCTGTGCAATAAACATGACCACCCTGAGTACAGTGATGTTGAGATTGAACTGAGAGATTTCTGAGAGTTGTGGGAACTGAGATTTTCAGCTTTATAAATAAATAAATAATTGCAGTAAGGCATCATTTTCAGTCTGTGCCTGTATGTTCACATTTGCTGAGGACTACATAAATGTGCTGAAACAAGGTCTCTCTCTAAAGTGCATTACATTTGCAAACAGCATATACTTTGCAACAAGAGCCTGTAAATGAAACAGCTTTACATTTGAAACACACCTTTATTTTTATCTCTTTCCTTTACCCCCATTTCTTTCTTATGCTTTTGCTGCAGTTTGCTTCTTTTCCTCCATGTTTACCCATTGGTAAATTGTTGTTGTGTTGTTGCAGAGTCGGAGGATCCTGCTTCCTTACGTGATATGTTCAGCTAAGATTACAAAATAAAGCGTTTGTGGTGTTTCTCTGGTATTTATTTTGTTGTGGTTTGTAAAACAGAAACATATTTTATTTTCAAATGATCATTTTCAGCACACTCTCTGTCCAATAAAAGACTACTTACTGGGAATCCAGAACACACACATTCATTCTGTCTTGGTATACTGACCTCTGAACGCTTTCTTGTGTCATATAAGCATGCTACAGTAACAGGCACAATACACACATGCATATAATTGACTCTTGTTTCACCACATAAATTACTCTCTTCATGCTGTTCTCTCTGTTTCAAACTACACCCCCATTATTTCTGTCTCACAAACCATAATCACTTCTGTTTGCCTCAGGGATACTTAACATACAGGGCCACAGTAACATAAAACATGTTCCTGCACAGGTTTACTCTCACTGTCTGATATGCAGTTTACTGTTGATTGGCCCTCTGTGTGTTCTCGTCATAACATACACAGGTTTAGCCTCATTGCAGTCATTGTTTGTGTATAAGATGTGGTCCCCTTTTACATCAAAGTAAAGGCTGCTATATCCAATACACCCTTTGACCTGGATGTCATTCCTGTCTGTCATAAATAAATCATAAATAGAAATGTCTTAACAACCCTTCCTAAAATTCACAATGCTGTAAACTTTTGAGGTATAGCTCCCTGACCGCAGCAGCATTTTCCTGCATCCATCGCACCACAACGTGGGAACAAACAGTGTTTTTGGACCTAACGTGAACCAAGAGTTCAAATCAAAAGTACCAACTGAATTCAACTTGTGTTATAGAAGCTTTAAACCTAAACCTAAATATTATATTTTTAAAAGTGTGTGAAGATGAATGCAGTCTTCTCATCATTAGGACAGAAACTATCTTCTTCATCAAGTTTGTTGCAGCAAATAACAGAACAGGCCGACTGCTGACTCTCAACACAGGCATGCTGAAAACTAAAACAAGATAAAAGCTCCAATTAAGGAGTAATTAATTAATGTACCATGACAGGATTGCTAGACAGAAACCACAAACAGAAAATATTTAGAGAAACAGTAAAGTTAATGGAGTCTGTGTTACTGAGTGCTTGTGATGCATTAGAAAGGTGGGCCAGAGGGAGGTGATGGAGACAGAATGAATGAAGCAGAGGTGCATAAAGGCATGAAAACAGAGAAATGTCAGTGAAAAAGAGACAATGAATAAGCAGAATAGGAAACTGTGTGTGTGTGTGTGTGTGTGTGCCCCTACTGCCAGCAGAGAGTAGGAAGTTTCTAATCAAATCAGTGAATTCATTTCACAGCCACAAGATTATGTGTGGTGATTCACTTTTCCTATCAAAGTGACTTATGAAAATAATATTTGATATTTTAATATTCAACCATAATCCAATATTAATGGGAAAGTGCTATCCAAAGTCAGAATTATGTATGTAGAATTATGTTTCAAAGACACGTGCATTCTGTTGACAAGCTGTCAACATATAAACCATGCTGTTTGGTTATAGTTCATGAGACCACAGAGCACTCTTTCTTTGTAGAGGCCACATTTAACGCACTAGAAGCACAGTGCCATCTCTACATGATCTATAGCTGTTCTATGTGGCAATGATGCCCACTGATTGAACCCACTGAAGTTTTAAATGCTATTTTTAAAAGAAGACACTCAGTCAGGGAGGCTGACCTCCTCAGACAGAGTCAAAAGCCCCCCAAGGCAAAAGCTTGGTCACAGACTATAGCCTGAAGGCATAAGCACCTAGGATGAAGTTGCCGGAGAACTCCAGTCTGCAGGACAGACTGATCAGACATGTGGGGCTGTGAACTTTATGCCTCACATTGCTTTAAAGGGAATTTAACCTAGACCTGCAGGCCCTGCCAGTTCTAACACACATTCTTGTCATACAGTTTTAAAGGAAAAAAAAGTCGTCCAACCTAAATGACTACAGAGGTTGCTTGTCCCTATCCTCTTACCCTGACCCATGGGAGCTAAGGTGGCAAGTGTACTAGACCTCTGTCATCATGGCTACAACTGAAACATACATTAAACTATTGGTGGTCACTGTGTCATAGTCCTGTGTTTTGTCGACCCATCCATGCACCCCAGCCCTTCTCCTAATGTGGATTTTGTTGCTCTTCATACGTCACCTGACTTTCTCCTTTGCTCCCATCAGTGATTACAGTGGCCGCCAGAGCTTGCCTAACAATAAAACATAATTATGGGTCATAATAAGCTGCTTGCTAATGACCTGTGGGCTCATATTTTTAGAGGACAGTCTCACAGATGAATAAAGTTATAGCTGGGGGATGATTCAGGAGCATATTTGTAGCCAAACGGGCTGATGTGACATCACCTACCATTTGTCTTGTGCGGATGAGGGGAGGATGAGTAACTGAAGAGATTCCATGGACCTAAATTATCAGTAAACAATGTTAAATGTTCAGTCTGTGCTGGAAAAAAGTTGCAGCAGATCTTTGTCTGATATCAGCTGTTAATGTATTTTGTAACTCTACATGGGCCGCAGAGTTTACAGTCTTGAAACAATGATGTTACAGCTGCTAAATTCTACTCACCAGCTGTTGAGGTCTGATATTATGGTGACATTACTGAATTGAACTCTAACCCCCCTATGATCAGATGTAATGAACAAGCAATTTAAACAAAACCATTAAGCAGCTTCACCACATCATCTAAACTACTTTATTTGGATGTAAGTAACTGAGACACATCCAGAATGTGAGTAGCTTAATAATTTTTTGCAGGAATTTAACCGTTTGAACTTGCCGTATTTGTACACAAACAAACCAAGAATTATCCTTCTCAAAGTTGAAAGCAAAATGTAAAATGCAATCAGCAATATAAAAACAGCAAGATGACAGCAATGACATCTAACTTATGCGCAAATTTGAAGTTTTCAATTCAGTTCAATTCAAAACACTTTATTTGTCCCCAAGGTGCAATTAAGAGGCACAGTGAGCACCACGTAGGACACAGACAAACAAAGGGGTTTCATGTTGTGTTTCTAACATTCATCTCGTCTCCTGGTTGCCTCTTTGACAGATGTTAGGATGCTGGGAATAATGTTGAGGATGATGTTAATGATGAGGAAAGAAAGAGACCCTTCTTGCTCTCCCTTGTTGGTTTACTGGACAAATGTGTGTGTGTGTGTGTAGGGGAGGGGTTGTGTGGGACCCACTCAGTTATAAAATCAGAGGAAGAAACCAGATGCCACAGAGGGGACCAGAGCTGAGACATGACTGATTGATGTCAGGGAGGGAATTTCAAGTAGGAGTCTGGGATTTGTCTGTTTATCTTAAATCCCTTCGATTCCTTTGTGTTGGGCCATGGCTGTACTGCCTGCCAATTTAAAACGTCTTTTTCTGCTGCAGGGTCAAACAGGACTGCAGCTCAACAATAACTGTGAATTCTCTTCTAAAGCACAGGTGTAACTCATATCATTAATGATGGTTTAATTCTATTCAGCTGCTTCAGTGTCAGGGTCCTGTGTATGCTGACTCATTGTCATACTGTCATGGCTTACTTGGATGTGATGACTATTTTAAGAAACGCCTGTGCAGTTCCTCATATGGCAGGTCAAAAAGTAAAGTGAGACAGACCCCGTGGTCTGGACTCAAATTGTCCAGTCGCTTCAGACCACTAATCAACAAGCTACACCCATGAAAAATAAATGAGATTACCATTACTATACAGGTTGTTGTAAGATGTAAGAACTCTTCAGTTAGAACATATCTTTGATCACTGAGGAAAACATGAACTGTTCCCAGCAACCTGAAAATGACTTGCTGTAGGAAGGATATGTTGTTCACCACTAATTAGTAATTTCAACACAAAAGGTCAGTTTACCTCTTTTCTGATGCTGCCATCTGATTGCACAATTATTTTCAACCACAAAACACAGGTTATTGCAGTTTACAGACACGAGTCTTCTGGTGGAAAAAGTAAAATAGCAGGCACAAACAACAAAGACACAATGAGTGTCTTCTTCTACAGTGATATTTTTGTCTTAATGGCACAATATTTGAAACATTTCATGACACTGCATGTATACAAGTGAATATGTATGCATTATGTCCATGTTACAAATTGTTTGTGCTCAGAATCCCCATTATCTGGGCCTCAAACAGGTCACTGAGGACGTTAAGAGTACACAACACTGAAAAATCACACATCAACAGTCACACAGAAATAAAGGGAAATGGGTCAGTGTTTCTCTTAAAAACTGCCAAACTTGAAGCAGCAGGATGCAGCGGACTAAGGCCAGACTCAGAGTGATTTGTAGATAACTTATTTATCTCTGGTGGGCCCATTTCTCCACCCTGCTGCAGTGAATTAGAGGTAGGATGGGATTATGTGTATTCTTGTCATGTTTGCAGAACTGAAATACAGCATTTTTATTTGTCTGGCTGTGTTAAACACACCAGGCACATTTGACCTTTTATCATCTCTAACTTATCAACAGTGTCAGTATCAACTATAGGCACATATATAAAGTGAATTTACATTTTATGCCTCAAATTTCAGTATCCTTCAGATCTGAAATTACAACAGATATGTGACAGATTAATTTACCCCTGACAGCAATCTTACACACATAACCACTTTTTTCTCTTTTCCTTGTGGACAGCTGGACCAGAACGTTTAGCGTAATTAGCCCACTGTCATTAGTTGGGTTACCAGGCAACGGAAGAGACAAGGCTAATCACCCTGACAGGCAGAAGGCAAGGGAGCTGGAGCAGATTTGGAGGAAAGACCGAGAATAAGCACGAGGGAGAGTTATCATAGGATGAAAGATGAGGAGAGGGGTGAAGCTGATGTTGGAATAAGAACACTGATGGAATATAGGATAAAAAGAGGGAGAGGCTGAGTGAGGGAGACGAGAGAAAAGACGAGAAAAGAGTGGAGTTTATGGGGAGAGAGGAGTGTTAGGGACAAAGAGAAAGAAAAGGACATTTCATCTCTAGAGGAGACCTCTACAATAAACCTCCCTCAACACTGTACAATAATAGTCTTCACCATACTTATGTGTAATTCTACAATTTCGAATTAGACAGAAGTAATGGTCTTTTAGTAGCAGTGGCTGAACACAGTGTAGCAGTTAAAGGTTCCCTCAGGACAGAGAGAAAAATGCCTGCCCAGCTCCTCACACCAACATATAAGTACAGCAGTTAACTGTCAGCACTGTGGACAATGAAGATCAAGAGCATGCAACTGAGAGTAGCAGAAGCACAAACATTACAGTAGTAGTACTTGTAAATTTGTAGTTTATACTGTTGCCTGCAGTAGAACACACAGTAGATTTTATTTATTTTTTGACAGTAGCGAACAGAGTTAGACTTTTTACTGGCATCAAGAGTTCACTGGTAAACTTCCTCTCATCCTGACTCCCTAAACCTGGCTGTCATAATGTTTTCCCCAGTCTTTACATCATGGTGAGGACCGGGATCTTTCCAGTGTGGAAACAGGAGCTCACACATAACACACATACACAAACAAAGAGAGTAGACATACAGTTATTGTCTGCTTTGTCTGATGAAGCAATAACAGCGACCAACTGAGCCGCAGTGAAACAGGAGGTCAAACGGTACATGTGAAGAAAATCCATCCATCCACCTTCAGTACTCCACCTCCGTCCTAATCTGTACAATGTGCACAGTTACACTGATAGAGAAGTGACACATGAAGTGATCATCACTGTCTGGGTGTTAACCGACACTTGTTCACAAATCCACTAATCTATTCAATCAACTTTAGCATTGGACATTTGGAGAAATCCAAAATTAGACATCTACAGGCGTCTACTTTACTCTACTCATTCATTTAGAACTGCAGCAGCAACAGCTACTATGACAACAATTCTAATATAATTGATTTGTACAGCACTTTCCACAACTACAATCGGATGCTAAAGACACATATGCACATTCACACATCATCACATATGTCAAACTGATACATACATACATACATAATACAATGGAAAACATGTATCAAACACACAATGAAGATCTGCCATCTTTTGTTATTCTCTTATTGTGTTACATATTTTTCTCTCTTGCAGGTATTGTGGGTAGCTCTTTTTGCCTTTGTGTAATCATGACAAGTCATTGCCTAGAGGGAGTGGGTAGGGGCTGGACTTTCACATTAGTGAGTACTAGGATGCAGAAGAAAAAAAAATTTTTCAATGGACAATGAATGCCCTTTCCAAAACTCTCAAATGTATTAATTATTTAATATCTTCTATCCGGAGCAAATTCTAAGCAGAAATGACCACCTGGTCAAAACGTTCGCTAATAAAGTACACTATGCATGTGACTGTTGGCAGAACACAATGTGCTTTCAGTGAATTTATGTTCCATTTCAGCCTTGGTCTTTATTTGATTTATTATAAATGTCAAGTGTGGTTTGCTGAAATGAAGAAGACAATAAACATGGATCCAATAATGATTACATGAGAAGCACAAGATGCTCTCAGAACAGCTGTTATGTCTCTGCACTGCACTTCCAATAGATCACTAGGAGGAGAATCCATTACCACATGGATTTGCTCCTGTTGTGTTTATAATGAAGAAAAAATAGGATTATCAGTGAATTCCTGTTGTCTCCACTGAAGGTTTTTCAGATTATTAAATGGTCTCTGCAGAGATGGTTGTTGGTGGTGTTCCTCAGATCTCCATCAGTGTGGCTGTTCACAAAATTAATCCACTGCCTCTTAATGCCTTTGAAAATTTAAATAAGGCGATGACCAAGCTGTTCTGCAAACTTTGGCATCCTGGGAAGATGTATGTGAGGGGTTAACTGTAATAGTCGAGGGGGAGAAGCACTGATGCTAACACAGCACTGCTTTATAATGGTCACAGTCTTAGGGGCGGGGTTATGCTGAGTGGCGGCTCCAGTGCGTCGTTGAGCCACTGTTTCAGACCCGCCCATAAAATCCTGAGAATGAAACTGACAGAAAACTGTGAAACGGTCTAACTCCACTATTAAAGACATTATAAATAATGTGTTATTTTTTTATTTATTATAAATAATGTGTTATTTTTTATTTATTATTATAAATAATGTGTTTAGAGACACAGCTCTCAATTTGCTTTACACCGCCTTTAATGCTTTAATGAATGTGTTTCTTAGAGATGGAGGAAAGGTAAACACTGTAGTGCAATAATGATAGTAAGTTATCCATGACTTTAGAACAAGCTGATCAGGGACATTGCCAGCCTGTTACAAATAACAATAGCTATGGGAAAATGTCTTCCTGCTCACTTCTTTATTCAGGTAAATCATTCCCTTCAGGACAGCAGATGGAAAAGCTGACAGGACGTAGATGTAGTTTCAGCTGAACTGCTTCTCTGCTGAGGTGAAACAAATATTTCTCAGAAAATTGAGTCAAAATTGATGATAATGTCAGTTATTTTCAGCCTGGGCCTTATATATTCCTCTCTGCCATCCACTTCTTCTTTCAGTCGTTTCTCCATCACCTCATTCTCTCTCAGCCTTCATCTTGCCTTCAGTATCATCCTTCTCACTCTACAGATGCTGTATGCATACCCTCCTTTGTAACCTCTTGATCCCTATTTCACTCTTTTTATCAAATACTCTTACTAGCGCTTCATCTGTTTTTATTTCATCTTTTCTTTAATGTCTCCCAGTTTTTTGCCTCTCTCCACATTTTCAAATTTATTTGATTTAGTGCGCTAAAATGTTGTATTGATGGTTGTCCCAGCATATCTCCAACTGAATAAAAATGTCAAAACAAAACAGATAGGACCATTATTGGATGGTGAATTAGCTCCTTATTGCAAGGAGGTCTGTTTTGTGTGAGAGAGTGTCTGTGTAGGTTTCGTCACACAGTCCAAGGTGACCTGGAGAATGTGAAGAGTCTATATGTGAGAGTGTAAATGCATCTGTCTTATGTCTTAGCTGTGTGACCTGTCCATGATGTACCTCATGCCTCCTGGATGGGTGGATTTATCAAGCATTTAAGGGTAGAAAATCACTTCTAAACAACCAAATATTCATAAAGTGACACATTTTTGATCCTGCTTTTAGAATTAGAAGTAAACATACTTAGGAGAGCTCTGGAGGTGCCATAACCTAGGAGAATTAGTACTGAGATGATATTAAAACAGAATGAAAAAGGCAGACATGATTCTGAAACAAGGCAGAAAAACACCCCAAAACATAAACACGATTAAAAAAAAGATTAAACATGTCAAGATATTAAAAGAGTGACTGTCACTAATTAAAAAGGAGAATTTTGCTTTTGTCTGAAATCAAGGAAGCATTGCTTCAAATCAGCCATTTATTCTGATCTCTACACTCTACTGGGAATCCAAAAGAAAAGCAACTACAGTATCTGTAACTTCAGCTCTGCTCTTCGCCTCTGGTGTTCATAGCACTTGTGATCACATGAATGCATAGCTGGATGTGAGCATCTGTCTACATGTCACTCTGTTATTGCTAAGCTGTCCAAGTACAATGATCTACTGGCTGTTAGATCCTAGTACCCAGCAACCCAGGGATGTTTCCGGGACTATTGATGGTGGTTTGTTTGGAATGAACTCTGATCGTTTAGCAACCATATCCTTGTCTGATTTTTTATGTTGTTTGCTTTGTTTTCATCTAGTAATCAGAAGCTGGTTTGATGGGCTTTCACAGGGGATTTGTTGTTTTATTAGACTTTTACCAGCCATTTATTGGTATATTGGGCTTTTACTGCCCTTGTATGAATTTTATTATGCTGAGTGTTTAACTCCCTTGAGCAGGAGGTTGAAGCTGTGACCACATCCTCTGCTGCCAGTGTAAGCATACAGGAGCCTGTTTTATCATTGCTGGCCAACCTCCAGGTCTGTGTCAGGACGTTTATGCTCTCCATAAGTCACCCTGAGTGCTGGATTAAAGAAGGGGTATTATGAAAAAACAGACTGGTCTGATCTCATTGGGCATTACCTTTCCCATTCACCACACACAGTCATCTCACACACACACAAACTCGCACAAAAAGCAGGTCCGTGTTGTTCAAGTGAAGTCCATCCATCAGCTGTTGTTGACAGAGCTTTTAAGACTGATACCAACACCTTGCAGTGTTTGAACTGTCAACACTTTCAACACATGAAAACACGTATTTCACTTTGGCTGAGCACTTTCACATGTATCCTTCCCCCAGCAATTTATAAGTGTTCAGCTATAAATTTAAGAAGCACTACAGTCCTGTGGTCAGCTCACTCAATAAAAGCACATTAAAATAAAGCATCAAATTAAAGTAAAGTAGTAAAGTTAAAAAAAAAAAAAAAACATGGCTCAGCTGGATGTAATATTTTGCGCTGCATTTGGAGATTCTCCTTGCATCTAAGTGCTGTTCTTCTAGGTGCTCTGGTTCCCTCCCACACTCCAAAGACATTCAGGTCAGATGAAGTGGAAAGTCTAAATTGCTTGTAGGTGTGAGTGTGTGCTGTCTGCTGTGTGAAACTCCAGCCCACCTGTGATCATGAACAGATTAAATGGGGATATAAAATGGATTGATGGATACTTTTTGAGCCTGAACATTATACGAAATGTCTCCCAACAACAAAATACTAAAGGGCGAAAAAAGACACATTTGAAAAACATGTTGCAGTAACTTGCAGTTTGTTTCTCCCACAGTTAAAAACATTCATCTTCTGCTGTTTCTCTGTGTTCCATGTCTCCAGTCTGCCACAAAAATAAAGAATAAATGTGTGCTGGTCTCCCCCTCTGACACTTTAGCGACTGATAAAACACCACAGCATTTTTTGCCGGACTTGATTTTTCTCCTGTTGGCTGTCAGTGCTGGTTCCAGATTTTTTAGATCTGGATTTTCATCCTCCAGACCCAGCCTCACCTCTTGTCTCTCTCTTGATGTGAGAATGGTGCCCTTCTCTGTCTCTCTCTGTGTTGACAGTGCATTTGTCTCTCTATGTGTGAATGGGGCTTTTGCCTCTTGTCCCTCTGTGTGAATAGTGAAGCTGAGCTTTGCCTCTTGTGTGTATTGTTTTGGCAGTGCCTGGAAGCTGCCCAACATTCTCCCAGACCCATATTTTTCATATATGTTTGCGATCTTTATACCTAATATTGTCATTTTGGTCCACTTTCATTCATTTAATTTAATTTCTGTCCATTCCGGAAAAGGAATCCATCCTTTTTTTGTTCTTCCTGAGGTTTCTTCCTTTTTCTTTTATAATTGTTTTTCTTGTATTTTTTTATTTTTTAATCTGGATCAAGTGTCTTGGGGATAGAAGGCATATGCTGTATAGATTATAAAGCCATTTGAGGCAATTACTTGACTTTACAGGACATGCAGTATTCATTCAATAAAAAACAAAAATGCATTTTAGGTGGAACATAGTACTGATGCACCATGATGTACTGTTGCTCAATTAATTATATAATCTTTTCACATCCTCTAGGATATATTTGCATATAAATACATTTGATGGAAACACTTTGCTCACATTTTGCTAAACATTTTAATGGAAACAAAACTAAAACCAGAATTCAGATTCTGCACTGCACATCTGTCTATGTCCTCACTACCATTAGTGTATCTGCATGTGTCTAGTGTTTATTTATAAAACCATATGATCTTGTGCTGTTTCTTTGTCCGTGTGATTGACCAACATGTCACTGCATCAGTGTCACACAGATTAATTCCTGCTGTGTCACAGCAATTCAGTTGATTCTGACCAGGTCAGGTTGTTTGTATTGATTATTACACCACTTTAGGAAATAATTCCTTCAAGAGAGCTGCCTTAAATGTCAGTGAATGCAAATGTCATGTTCCTTAATTTGTCTGCAAGAGCTGTACTTCATTCAAACTGATACCAAAATATATTTTAAAAGTAGGCTTCACGTGTGAATGACACTGTTCTTTCCTTTTTCATGTGCAGCATTTCATGCCTGATTAACTGCTCAGTGCTCAAGAGCTGACGAATTTCTGCTGGAGATGAATGTTTAAAAGTGTATAAGAGAATTGAACAGTTTGCTGTATACTTACATCACACCCTGGATAAATTATACAGGGGTTAAGATTTACAGTAATTCCCTGAACACTCTTCTCTCATTGCCAGGAACTCTTACAGTGGAAGCACTTATTACTAACACTGTTACCTTGATCACAATGTTTTCCTTCTGATCTCAGACATGTAATTGGACACAATAGATTTCTTTCTTGTCACCTTTGAGGAAATTTGGTTTGCTCTCAGGAGCTGAGTGCAGCTGCTCGCTGAATGAATGAGTTTGCTCAGTTGTCAAGGAGGTAGCTACATCAACAAACTGAGTCACATTCAACATTTATAGAGAACAAAGTTTTCAGTCGTGAAATAATAATCAGTCGCTGTTTACTTTGGTTAGATTTACAAAGCAGTTGTTTTAAAGAGATTTTCTCTTGTAATTAACAACTGCTAAATAAAACACAACTGTAGAATCAAATTAAATACTTTCCAGTAAAACATTTAAATGTATTATGAAATTAACCGACCCGTGAAATAAAATGTTATACTCATTTTTTCCTTTTCATCCTTCACATCTCATCCTCTCATTCATTTGACCCAGTCTTAGTTTCAGGTACTTACTGAACTGTGATACTGTAAGATCTGTTTCTCTTTTTTCATCTAAAGAACAGCATAACTATAGTTTGTAAGTGACAGTTGACTTGACACCCCACTGCTTCTTTTCAAGTTTAGGCAATTAAAACTTCTTGGTTATTATATTCTTGATGTAGAAGATGGGACATTCAGCCAGGTCTCTGTATGCTAACATGGTTTTCTTTAAGATGTGTCATCCAACAGCAAACAGTACTTTTTTTCTCTAGAGTAAGATTCTTTATTTCATTATGAACACAGGAGGCTGATTTTATGGTGAAGACAGTTTCCATAGAGAGCAGCAGTGAGATTGCAGGAAAGGCAGTGAAAAGAACAGCACAGCAGTGTGAGGGCTTGTCAAAAGAAAAGTGTAAATCTCACATTGTACTGAGGTGAGGGATCAAAGTGTGGATATCTGGCAGCAGGAGGTGGGGGTGGGTGGGGTGACACGAGGAGGATTAAGGAGATGTGTTTACTGTACACCGAGCATACAAAATCTTTGGACCAATTGCCCTCGCCACGATTCCAGATGAAAGCCATGATCCTTTGCTGTCCTCAACCCATTTAATCCACTTCAGTGTTGAAGAGGAGAATGAGATTAAAGGGAAAGGGAAGGTTATAAGGAGGAGTCATGAACCTGAAGGAAAATGAACTGAAAGTTGGGGAAAAGGTCTTTTTTGCTGTATCGTTTTCATGGTTTTGGAGGTCGTTCTATCCATTATAATGATGAAGATTTTACTAACTTAATTGACATGTAATGACACCACCAGACAGCTGGGGGTTTCTTTGAACTTTCACTTTCATACAATCTCAACACACACACACACACACACACACACACACACACTGCACAAGTAAAATCAGCCCAGTGGAGGGTGCTTTGGCTCATTATGAGAAAACGGTCATTTTGAGACAGGAAACTGGAAGAAGTGTCTTGTTTAAAGTTTCTTTTGGTTTGAAATGCTCGCAGTGTTTCAAAGCAGACACCCACAGCTGCTGGGCAATTTAAAATGCAACACAATTCCCTTCGCACACTGACATAAAGAGACAAAAACAGGGACTGAGTGAAATGTGAGACAATACATAAAAGAAACAGTAAGAGAGGAGAACGCGAGGAGGGCGTTTAGCTCAAAGTGAACTGAAACATCAGTCCCATGATCCCTCATTTTCAGGCTGTCATCTGCTGTGAAGAAAAATGAGAGAGGAGGAAAACAAGAGCTGGAAGCCCAAAGAATACGAAAAGCACACTGAAGTTGCAGAAAGGAAAGCAATTTCAAATTTGATGTGCGATCGATGGTCTGCAGGAGTCTCCCAGACAAAAACACCCCCGACTGTCTTTCACCCTCTAAAGAGCAACAAAGTCTAAAACTTTCCTGACACCTCGCAGTCATGTTTTAGACAGTTTCCTCCGCCCAACATGTCATAGAGGAAGTTTCTAAAGTTTTTCCATTGAAACAGAAGACATCAAAGTATCTCTCCCCGAACGAACTGGCTGGATTTTTCTCTCTTGATTCTAATCCTCCCAGTGAGCTACAATGAGCTGATTAAAATGTGTGATTACAAACTGTTTCATGAGAAACTCAAAATAAACAGCATTTAATCAAATTTTCTCAATCCAGCACCCTGACTTCCAGGGAAGGAAACAAGCTACAATTCTTTGTGGACCTCTGTAAGTTTCAAGTGTGTGATACTCAAAGGTTGCTTTAAGTTGGAGAACACACTGAAGTGGCACTCCACTGATTTTACACGAGATTTTCAGTTTACGTAAGAGGAGTAGGACACTGCTCAACCAGTGATAGCAGCTGTATAATGTCCTTTGTTACTCTGGAGGAAACTTTCCAGAGTTGGAAAAATATTAACCCTGATGAAGTCAGCATGACTTTGACTTCAGGTTTCAGACTTCAGGGAGTCTAATGAAAAACATTACTGAGCTGCATTATGGGAACTGTAGGAGCCCCTGTTTTTGGAACTCGACATATAATAGGGACCACAAGTCTGGATATGCTTTTATTTTCAGTCTTGGAGTTCAATATTCACTCTCTTTTTAGCTTTGTTTTGCTCTTCACCAACTTCTGAGAGAAATGTCTGGCTCTCTAACAGCCAATGCTCAATGTTCACCAGCTTGTCACTAACTTTCTCTGATTGTATGATCGATAGTGTACAGTAAGTTTACTGAAGCTTAATCACTGTAAACAGCGCCTCCTGTGGCTGCTGATAAGATCAGTGAAATAGTAAAACCAAAACAATGAGCTAAAAGACACCAAAATGCACCATAAAGCTGCAAGGAACCTCAGAGTCATGGGATAATTCTTTGTGGTTTTGTCACTATGAACGATCCCTTTCACATTATACATTAATTTGTCAGTAATTTTTTCCATTATCAATATAAAGATATTGATGGGAGCAGCTTTAAACCTGCAATAACTAATTTTATTGCAACAGCATCATCATGACTGTTCAAGTTGACCCAGCTGGTGATCAGATGCTTATGTACAAACCCAGGAGATAAGGAGCAACAGAATCATTCATTGAGTTCTTTTTCTGTACATATGGAGAAGTCCATTATTCACTTTGTTTTAACTCCTGAAATATCTCTCTTTAGCTACCGAATGTTCCAGTGCACTCACCATTAATTTTGAGTTCTTTCATTGGAATCAGTTTCCTGCTGTGGCTACAAACAACTTCTGTAGTCAGGTAACCGTTCTCTTTGGTTTGGCACCACAAACAACCCCTTTCATGTTACACAGTACTTTGATCCACTGTTAATATATAAGCATATCAACTGGAGCAGCTTTAAAGAGACCAATTAGAGGGTTCAAATCAGTAAGGGAACAAAGATAAGAGCTTCTTTAAAAGAAGATACTTTGAAATGAATAATAAAATACACACTGATAGAACACAAAGGGAATATGAGTAAAACAAAAAGACATAATTCAGAGTAGATAAAAAGGAACAGTAATAAAACATTCACAGAAACACTGAGTAAAAAGAGACAAATATCTCTCAAAAAGGAGGATGGAGACATTAGACAGCACAGTCTGATGGACAGGTGGTTTCTGGAAAGTGCAGTGCTGCGATGCCTCAGAAACGAAAAAGTAGCGTCTACAGCAGCAACAGAACAAAAATCACTTTGATATGAGGACAGCACGAGCTTCACGGACCGCATGATTGACACGGGGATCTCGGAGTGACGTCAGCCGGTGGCGCTGCCTTCCAGGAGTGCGAGCGAGCGAGCGAGAGAGAGAGAGAGAGAGAGAGAGAGAGAGAGAGAGAGAGGAGCAGAAGCTGGAGAGCAGCGCATCTTCCACAGGAGTGAGACTGGAGGAGAGTGACTTTGGGACGCAGAGGAGGGTAAACTCACCTGAACTCACTTTACACTTTGGTATTTTCGAAATGTATTTCGATTTGTTCGATTTGTTCGTTTTTACAGTAATTCTTATATTTACTTACATTTGATGCTAGGTCATAAATGACTGTGGCTACACAAGGACAGGGAACCTATTTTAAGGTTATGAGAGTAATGTTTTGTTAACAGAAGATTTTTAAAATACACTTTTTAACGTTTGCCTCATACACGTGGTTATTGAACATGATTACTTGAGTTTGTTTGTTTTTGGATACATCGGGTTGCTTTAATGGGGTAAAGTTCAGATGGATTTTGTGTTTGTCATTGATCCGAGGATGTCCTAAAACCTGCGCCTGTTGTCTGTTTAAGTCCATGTCCCTGTCTCCACTGCCGTTTAAAATGTGTGCAAGGCAACTAATTGATGTCCACATCTCTCTGTTGTCCAGATTTCGTGATGCGCCACTCGTGCGTAAAGCCCTGGTACCATCTCCAGAGCGCACTGGCAGCGCAGAGAGGAAACACCTACCTGAAACCTCATTTAACCATCATAAACCTTTTCTTGGACACGTTCAGCCTATAAAAACTCATTTAAGTCTTTGGCAGCGGGGAACGAGAGAAGCAGAGGGAGAGGAGGAGGATTTCTTGGACAAACGCGACATCGGCAGATAGGAAGTGATTTCCACGCTTCAAAAAAAAAAAAGAGAAAAGTGAAGGAATGAACCCCAGTGGAGATTAAGTGTCAAACGTTCTTAAAGAACTGGAAATGGAAAATCAACCCTGAAACAAAACTGACAGTGGACGGCTCATTTAGTGAACATAAAGCAGGGCGTCTGGAGCGTTTTCACATCAAGAACACTGAACAGACTCATTTTACCGCGAACGGACTCTCCTAGGGTGAAGTTTTCCCCGAGACAATCCCTGTGTCAGGGTTTTTTTTTTTAAATTTATGATTTCCTTACATCACTCTGTACACTCTCACTACAATCCTGTCCTCTGAACACTGCATAGGCAACGTTTTAGGCTCAGTGACCATTGATTGATGTGTCTTGTGTGAGAAGATGTCTGAAAAAGAGGACCAAGACTCAAACATTCTTCTAAAAACCTAATCGATCATTTCTTGGTGGATTTTTTTCCTCAAAATGCTCACAGACTCTTAGTTTGTCAAAATCCATTTCATTTTCTCTTCAAACATGGAGAATGTGTCCATCCCCAGTGGTGCACCACCAGTCTGCAACGACTCTGTGGACTTGAACCGCAGTGACCTGAACTGTACTCCTCCCTCTGAGTTTTCCTTCTCCGTTGACCTTTATGTCATTTTGCCAGTCATATACTCTGTAATCTGTGCAGTGGGACTGACCGGCAACACGGCTGTCATCTACGTGATTCTCAAAGCCCCAAAGATGAAAACAGTCACCAATATGTTCATCCTGAACTTGGCCATTGCAGATGACTTGTTCACTTTGGTGTTGCCAATCAACATAGCTGAACACTTGTTGCACTACTGGCCTTTTGGTGAGGTTTTGTGCAAAGTCATCCTCAGCATAGACCACTACAACATCTTCTCCAGTATCTATTTTCTGACAGTTATGAGCATTGACCGGTACCTAGTCGTCTTGGCCACGGTGAGGTCCAAGCGTATGCCTTACCGCACATATCGAGCAGCCAAAATCATCTCATTATGTGTCTGGATCCTCGTTATCCTCATCGTTATGCCTTTCACTGTTTTCGCCGGTGTTTATGTCAGCCCAAATGACGGCAGAAAGAGCTGCGTGCTCAGCTTCCCCAGTCCTGAAAGTCTGTGGTTCAAAGCTAGCCGGATCTACACGCTCATCCTGGGCTTTGCCATCCCAGTCTCAACCATCTGTATCTTATACACCATGATGCTCTACAAGCTGAGGAACATGAGGCTCAACAGCAACGCCAAGGCACTGGACAAGGCCAAGAAGAAAGTCACTATCATGGTGTTCATCGTCTTGGCTGTCTGTCTGTTCTGCTGGACCCCATTCCACCTGAGCACCATCGTGGCTCTGACAACAGACCTGAGGACCACGCCACTACTGATCGGGATCTCTTACTTCATAACCAGCCTGAGCTACGCCAACTCCTGCCTCAACCCATTCCTCTATGCCTTCCTGGATGACAGTTTCAGGAAAGCCTTCAAGAAGATGTTAGAATGTAGACCGGCCTGAATGTGCAATATGACACATGAAACCTGCAGCCGAGATCTGCAGAGACTTACTGAGTGACAGTCACAGACTGTGACTGGAAAAACTGATTTGACTTCAGATTCAAATCTGAATTCTCAATGTGTGTGATTCAGATTTGATTGTTTGGTTTTTTTAAAGCTGCACTAGGCAACATTGTACAGTATTTGCACATGATAGCAGCAGGTAACTAAAATACATTTATCATTGATATCTAAAAACATGAAATTATGTCTTTAAACTGCACACAGCATTCTTAATGCAAAACATCTGGCTATAAATGCTTTTATTCTACAGTAAACCAGAGGGGGATAAACAGAACATTGGTGAGTCCAGCTCATCTAAAACAGAGAGCTGTTTGGGTGTCACACCTGGGCAGTAGATCTCATCCTAGCAGAAGTCAATTGAAGCCTCTCATTTATTGGGGACTGGATGTTTCTCTTTGTCACACAATTTGCCTAGTGCAGCTTTTTATGGCTCTGAGAGTACAGGGAGTATTGTAAGTTGACAGAGATGGAAAATATTACTTGCTACAGCGAATAAGAATGGTTGACAAAAGATGAGAACAATGGGGACAACAACAAGATGATAAAAAGCTGGATGTAACTGTCGGCAGAATTGCCCATCATCATTGTGACTGAAGAACTGGCCATTAAATCTGATTGTTTTACAGGTTAAGCCTGCAATTAAAATGTCAGACCTTTTTCATGAAGGTACAAAATCCAGCTGTGAGGCAGCGAGCCGAGATGGGTCATCACAAACAGTCGCGACCGTCACTGGACTCCGTCAAAACGCCTGTAAGGCCTGAACATCTGCCGTGTGGAGAAAATACAGCGTCACTGATTTGCATGCTGTCAATCAAATCTAGAATAGAGAATGAGAATGAGAATAGTCAGGGTTGAAGGGTAACATGATGCATGTCAGGGGATAACTGGTGTTTGGTTATAATATGTTCAGTGTTATCTACTACTAAAGGGAGAAAAGTACTGGTTTTAAAATAATCAAAGCTGGTTGGATTACTTAAATAGTGTGTGGTCATGTATACAAACAATCTGCCTTTAAAATATGTTGGGGATCCAAATTCTGAATTTTGTAGATTTCCTGAGATACCCAAGTTCTGCTTCTCAGGCAAATAAATTGCTTTTGCAAATTACCCAAACAATGAACAGGTTGAAGCATAGATTCTTATAATGATGGCATGTCTGGATGAAGAATTGCATTCTGGGACACATTTTTCCAAAATGTGTATCTCCCATTTAAGGAGATGAAAAAAAGAACCTTACCAACCCTGACAATAGTACTGTAGGCCTGATATGAGACAGGCATGGGACAGGAGGGCTATGTAAAGTGTAATGTTTCTCTTCACAAGTCTTGATTTTTATTTTTGTGAGCCTTTGTCGCCCTCTGTTGTTGACAGGATGGTGCTACCTGTAAATGCAGCCAGAGCCATTTACAGACTCGAAGTGAAAACACTACTGAAGGTGGTCGTACACCTTCACACAGCTTGTTTCACTGTCTGATATGTACATGTATAAGTATTCTTTAATAATGATAAGAATTTTCACTTCCTGGATATTCAGTATTTTTTGGTACCTGACTTACAGCTCACGTTCATTCACAGCTAGAAATGATAACAATGAGATTTACAATCATACTGTTCATAAACTCATGAAGACATCAAAAACATGATGGCACAGAGAGAAATAAAAAGCATGGGGGGCTTATTTGAAGCTTCACTGTGTATAATCACAAGATCAGTCAAAGAGGGTATATGTATATATTGGTGAAATTAAAAAATACATGCAAAGAAAACATTTTAAAATGTACTCAAGGTTCTAGTGGTAATGATTTGGTAAATTTGTTTGATATGGCTCTGCTCGTGTGGTGGTGGGAGATAAAACAGGGATCTGGACGTGTAAAAGACAAGAACTCCAGTCCATGAATTATATTTTTCACACATGTATCTAAAATTTAGCTGATATTTGGCATCTTTGAGACCTACATCTTATATAAAAACATCATGAGTTTGTAAAGGATCAACAAAGTCCATCAGTCAAAAAATTTAAAAAGGTTAAAAAGTCTTCTGCTCATTTATCTGTATTCACCTTCTGTTACAGGTCTCTGTCTTCAATGTTGTCTAATTTAACAGTGCAGAAAACTTCAGTGTAACAACAGACAGTATACTTCATTGGTTGTGATTGAATGTTAAACATAAGGCTCTTTTAAATGCCACAATGCAACGGTTACACCTTTCAATCTTTATTGGTGATTAAATGATGAAAGGTTCTCCTCCAACACTTCCTGTTGTAGATGATGTCAGCTTGTAGCAGTGATTTTAAGCATGTGATATAAATCAGCTTCTACAGAGGCTTCATCTGAATGGCTCTGACTGCAACACCCAAGTGTACACCAAGTGTAAGTGTTCTGCTGTAAATAGTTCAGTCTTTCTGCCATTTAATTGTACAGAGGAATCTATAGTCATAGTGATGTATAATCAGATATTCTTCATAGTTAAATCTTGTGTCACACAAATGATAAAGTATATAAAATTTGAGTTGATCATGAATCATCACATCTTTTATGCAGCTTTGTATTTATCATTAAGGAAATGATTTTATTTTTACCTCTAGTATCCATGTATTTTTATAATAGAATCAATGTTGCTTTATTTGACAGATACAATAAATGTGCAGATATCTGTTTTCATGGGAATTGTGCCAAAACAGTCCTTTATAAATATTTACAGTGCTGATGTACATTTTTTTTTTAAAGAAGGACATTGCATACAGATTCAGTATCATAGGTGGTTTGGCTTGGTGTCAGGGTCAGCTGAAAGGTTCTTTACATGGGTGACTACATCAGCCATCAGCTGAAGAGCAGTGGGATGGATTAGTGGTTAGAGCATCTTGTCAGCAAAAGGTCAGATATAATCTCAGCAACAGCCTGTAGTGTCCATGATGTACTGCTGAGCTGTCCAGTCACTATAAATGGACCAGGGAGATGATCCAGCGCAGGACACACTGAGTAGCTTGGTTACAGTAAGATGGATGCATCTTAAAGCAAGAATCATAATAATAATAAAACCAACCAAACCAGAGATACAAGAATCAATCCTAACAATTATTGCTTGTGTAGTCACAGTCTAAAGCTTATTCCTGTGCCATAAAGCTCATGTATTGTCCAAAAACTACTCAGTGAGCCACACTGTAGCACTAGGTGATCATTTTGACTCAGTCCCACATACACGGTCCTATTACTGGGTTTGCAAGGAAGGGCAAGGAAGCTGGTTTGCAAAGTATTGAGAGGCAGACTAATTGTTTGTTTTGATCTTTGATGGATTTTTTCCACAATAAGAAACTTACAAAATGAGGCAAGTCTTTTCCTTTACAATCACAACTGGTAGGATCCGATGATTCCTCACTTTGGTGCCATCCAGTGTAGTATAACATGGTGGCAGACAGCTACACCCCACCTGCAACACATTAGCCATAATCACTAAGTAAGCAACTGGCACTGTGCTGTTCTGTCCAGTGTGACCAATAAAACACTAAAACTGCTTTAAGTACATTTGAGGCAGACAGGTGAAATTATGATATTTACTACACTCAAGTGCAGTTAAAAATAAAGTACCACAACCCTGTTTGACTTGCTGACAGAGGCCTACAACTACTAGGTAGTAATTCTAGTTTCTTTGTGCCTTTACTTTGAAAAACGTGTTAGGACTTAACTTACTGACTTAATGTCTCCTTCCTGATGTTATTCTGCCTTTCCTACATTAGTCTTGATTTCAGTTCCATATATTACATATGTTCCAGGTTTGTAATCATCTGTGAAAATGGACCCATCCAGAAACTACCGAACCTAATTTTATTATAATTCTGTATAACTGTTGCAGTAACGATAGAAGGATCATGAAATCTACCTCTTAATATCTTTTTGTTCTTCAGAACAAAACAGCTCTTCCCCTTCTGTAAACTCATTTGTTAAATATTTATTTTATTCACTTCATTATTTTTATTCTCTCCTTGGTGGTCTCTCTCTTCCTTCATCCCTCTGTGTCTCAGTCTCTCTCTCTCTGCCTCACTTTCTGTCTGTTGTGTAAACAGTAGCATTTGACCCTGTTTCTACTTTAAACAGTGTCAAAGAGAGGAGCCACAGGAGTATGGGAGATCAGACAGACGCTTCATCAAATGGCACCATTAGAGATTAATTGTTTTTATTTACTTTTCAAAATGTTCTCCTCAGTTTTCAAATAAATGTCCTTTTATGGAGTGGTGAAACTCACTGAAAACCCAGCTTCAGTAAAAGATTGTGGTTTATGACATTAAAACTGTCTCTGGGTTATATCTTTTATTCACAGAATGTTCATGTGATTTTCAGGCACACACAGTTAAATGTGTCAGATTCAGACAACCGTATTTATCCCATAGGACAATTCAGTTTTGCAATCCGCCCAAATCACAAATGAAAAACGCACACAAACGGACATAGTGGGCTGCGTCAGACAACGAGTGAAGGACACTGAAACCCTGTGAGGCCCTTTGGGTACTGACTCACACAAGAGGGGTACATCCACAGCATAAATAAAATATATTGCACATTTCAGAATATATATTGCACAAAAAAGAAATAGATAGGAAATAAAATAAATAAGGGAATCATTTAAAAGGACACTCACTCCTCCACCTATTTAAAATGACTACAGTTGATGTTAAGCTGCAGACAGCAGAAGGAATAAAAGAATGAATACTGATTTGTGCTCCTCAGAGGTCCTGTGTGGCGCCGCCCTGATGGCATTAAGGTGAATTTGCCAGAGAGGATATGATCAGATTGTCTGATAATTGCTTTTGCTTTCTGGGCAACTTGTTTGACTCAGAGTGTTTTTGCGTGTGTGTTTTATGAATGAGTGCCCCCAAGTGGTCAGTTTGACAAGATGTTCAAAAGGCTCATCTCAGTGTTTGTGATAATCCATTTTCATCACTAGAAGGCAGTGTTGATCCATGTAGAGCCTCCTCCTTCTCTCTCTCTTTCTCTCTCTGTGTGTGTGTGTGTGTGTGTCCTGCAGTTTTCTGACAGTATTTTGAATGGAAACAGACTTGGCAGGTAGAAGCAAGTAAAAATAGCTACAGACTTACTGTACAAAACAAGGGTGTGTGTTGTTTCACTTGTTTCTGCATTCACATTTGAATATGAGACCAACTGATACAGGAGGGTTTCACTGTCCAAGACTCAAATGCTTTTACTGGGATTTTTTATATATACTGTACCATATAATCATAATTTTGCTAAATAAAAATAAAAAGTAATGTAAATGTATGATACTGTACATGAGTAATCCAGTATTTACATCAATGATTAAACCATTTTATCCTCTACAAAAATCCAGATGTAGTTAAATGGAGAACAACTGTAGATGGCAGTGTGTAGCTGAAGATGGGATATGTGCATGAGCGTATGATCATACAGTATTCCTTATGGGGAAAGTGCTCTCTCTCACCATCTCTCCCTCACTCTCACCTCTCTTGGACTGCATTTATATGAAACAGTCACATTTTTGGGAACGTGTCGCCCTAACTGTTTGCTGCCTTTTTCAGAAGGTTTGGCCCCCACAGTATCTTTACATTGCAACTCAAGTGTGGTTACAGCTAAGGAAAGATAGTGGTCATGGTTAAATGATGAGACTAAAGGTCTGTAGCCATGGTAGCAGTTTCATGAAGCTGATGTCAGAGTGATAACATCCATATTCTGAGATCTTTACCAAAGGAAAGTAGAGTACTAAATAAAAAGCTTTTCTCCTCTGTGCAGTGGCTATCGCAGAACATCTCAGACTCAATCAATCTAAGCTGTATTTTTTTCATCTTTAGCTGTACCTGTGCTAATTGTTGAAAACACAAGTGATTCTATTAGGTCAGCTTTCTAACATAATACTAATACTGAGCATGTTAGGCGTGATTTAAAACTGAACTGAAGAAAAAATGAAAATCCCACAGCTTGTTTTCCTCTTCAACATTAAAAGACAGTGGTATGGTCAGTTAAAGACAAAAAATGGTTTAGCACTTTGGTCACAAGGCAGACACAGTTGAATGTTTCAAAGTTCAATAACGGAAGAACAAAAACCATAACAATGACTGAGTAACAAAAGGCTCCAAAAGACAAAGTTCAGCTCTGAGAACGAGTGTACCCTCACACATTCGAAAGCAGTGGAGTTGGGTTTTTTGTAGAGAGCCTACTTGGTAAGGCAGTAAGTGCCCTTCCCCACTCCAGAGATTGTAAACCTCTCAAAAGGGTGAGAAATGGCACAGAGCCTTCAGAATGACAGAGAAATCGTCGTTTGAGAAGATGTGCTGCTACAATAATTTCTTTTTTCCTCAACTTCAACATATTTATAACCCTTTTTAAAATGACATGTTTTGGGAGAATTGACTGCAGGAGCCCATTTTTTCCATCAGGAGAGGAAAATACAAATATTTGAATGTGAGTAAAGAACTTGTGTGAGCCAATTAAAAAAAAAAAAAATCTCCTTTTCCTCTTTATCAAGACAGTATTTATGAGTATGTACATTATATGTGCTGCTTTTGAATATGAAAACCAGGTTGTGAATGCATTTTCTTTGAGGTCTGAAACATAAAAAGGTTAATTCTATAGATGACAAAAACAATGCCATCCTGTGGGGGTGGGGGTATATGAGTGTGACAGAGATGGAGAAATTTATCATCAATTCAAAATAAGTTTCATATACAAACATACATCCATCCATTATCTCGAGCATCTATCCATTAAGGGGGGGGCTGAGGCCAATCCCAGCTGTCGTTGGAGAGGCAGGGTACACCCTGTACAGATCACCAGTTCATATACAAACAGCTTTGGAAAATCTGCCCATGTATTACAAAATGGCCTAACCATGAGTGACTGAAAAATGAAAGAAAAGAGAAAAATCAGTGTCCAGTGTCCTGAAAGTGCATTCAGATTGAACATGAAGGAAATTTTCATTTTGTTTGATGTGCACAAATTTGATTGTCAGAGTGTGCAATCTGTGTTTATTTGATGCAAACCAATTTAACAGCTGGTGTTCGCTGTAGCTCTCAAACAATATATACACCAACCGTGTGTGTGTGTGTGTGTATGTGTGTGTGTGGAGTGCCAACCCTGTCTCCTAAAAAGCATGTTTATGTACAGCTTAACTGCAGCAGCAAACACCTTTGGTATTTGTGACTGCATCACATTATTGTAATGAGCATGTTAAATTAAGTATTTGGCATTTCACGTGTTAAAGTGTTCACAGCCAGTGTATTTGTTCATTCATTATCTATACTATGTATCCTTAAGGGTCATGGAGGGACTGGAACCAATCCCAGTTGACATTAGGCGAGAGGTGGGATGTACTCTGGACAGCTCGCCAGTCCATCACAGGGCCAACATAACAACCACACACGTACAGGCAATTTAGAGCCACCAGTAAACCTGCACGTCTTTGGACTGTGGGAGGAAGCCATAGTACCCAGATAGAACCCACCCACAGAAAAGTCCCAGGTAAACTGGGGTTTGAAACTGGAACACTCTTGCTGGGAGGTGACAGTGCTAACCACTGAAATCCACAGTGATAATCAAGAAAGGTGTACCCGTCTACCACAAACAGCTGCTGCAATGTAATCCACATCAAGTACATCCACTAAAGTGCTTGTTTTTGCCACTGACAGGCTCAGATTGGTATTGTCTGATATCAAAGCCATGGTTTCTACAGAGATAGACCTTGTAAAGGTAAAGAGTAAGATCCAGACTCCATTAACAAAAACACTAAATGTTACCTTGTGTAACAAATTTCAGGATTAGCTCACATTTCCACCTTGTACTTATCTGTTTTAGAATTTAAACACTAGGGCTGAATACATTTACCATAACAAAGCTCCAAACAGACCAGTGGTGACTAGGTTCATGGTTTGTGCCTTAACCCCTGTGCCACCAGGGCACCCCACACCCGTGCAGAGATAAGTCACAATAATTCCACTTTTATTTTGAGAGAACAATTATTTACATGACTGCTACAGGCCAAGTGAGATCATTTTGAAAAAAGTTCCTCTCACATCTCATGGACTTCAGCAGGATAGGCTGGTCTGTTACTGGGTTGGCTCCAGCTTAATACAGTTGAGCTTGACTAAGATTACCTTTTCTGGTTACCTCTGTATATCATTTAAACTTGAATTATGGCATAATATTTCTGGAGGTTTTTCAGTCATACTGCTTTTCATTGTTTACAAGAAGGGAAAGAGGATCAGAGCATACACAGAAAGGACACCATCATTATCTTGCATCCTGTGCTGTAGTGTCCTCCACTTCAGACGTCTCCTCTCAAACCAGAGGGGAAGCGGTTTGCTTCTCCTGATTGGCTTTATAGGAGACTAATAAAACACTACAGAGTACCCGTCTGAGCAATGCCAAGATCAAACAAATGATATCAGGTAAATGACTTTGACCCAGGACTCTTCATCTGGAGCCAAAATGGCATCCATCTGTCTGGAGGGGGGTTGCTTTTTTCCCACCCAGCTGCCACTCTACTACAAGTGACTTTCACAGAAATTGTTTGCCCAGAAATCTATTTTTACTGAGCCCTGTTCTGGTGTCCTCACTTTTCCATTCCTAATGACCTAATTATCTTTTACTACTGTTTAGGAAGCAGTTGGTATTCAGTAAACAGTAAAAGAGACCTTGAAATCACACTAACAGCAGCATGTTGGTGTTATTTAAAAGAACACTTCTCCAATTTGGTAACGCAGTCCTGTAACATTGGACCCACGATGGACAGTTAAAACCCAAAAAGGGAAGAAGCAGCAGCAGAACCAGAGATACCTGGTACCTACCCGTAAGGCAACTTGACCAACAGTTTTGTCTAAGGTTTGGGTGTGTGTGTGTGTGTGTGTGTGTCAATGCCTGTGGCTAATCATAGCTTCAAGCATCTGGCCTCAAGCAGAGATGAGAAGCTACACAGGTCTGGTGAACTTTAACACCACACCCCCAGATTTTATTCAATTTTAAATTTGGAATCTTCAGCCCAAACTGACATTAACTCAAGTTACATTGCTTGGAAACAGACAGTGTATAGCTTGCAATCTTTAAATCCCATTTAATTTGTGATGTCCAATTAGTTCTTTATTAATTCCAATTCTTTTCCTAACAGAGAAAACCCTTCAAGTGTAACAGAAAGAGCTTTAACTGTACCTTATTGTCTAAATGTTAACTGCTCAAATTTGTAATTAGTTACTCTGTGCAGTACAGAGTAGTATAATCTCCCCTTAACATTCATGTTAATGTATTACATTATAAGTGACACAGATTCAAAGACATGATCACAGTTATTAATTCTGCTCCTGCACATCTTTACCCCAGAGTTGTTGCATCACCTCGCTCTTACAGAGGAGGAAGATGCCAGCATATTTTTTCAGTCACACTGCAAAGGTTAGGCTTGATACTAGGATAGTCAGTATTTCTGTAAGAGCCCTGAGAAAGATGAATACACATGAAGACCAACGACATATTCAACAATTAGACAGTCAAGAATGAGATTTGCCTAAGGATCTGTAAAACTGTATTGAAGTGGCAAAAGTGGAAAGTGAGCTTGGGATCTTCTGTTGCACCACCCTCACAACCTTTATTTCTTAATTGAACAACCTCTTGGACCACTGTACCGTCTGACATCACAGGGACATGCAGATATAACAGCAAACATGTAATGTTCAGCATGGACAAGACTGAGGATTCACCCCCTCCTAGCCAGTCTATGTGCTCAATCAGGGCCTGCACCTGCACAGCACAAGGGGGGCCTCTAACATGCAGGACAGCCTTGCTATGTTCTCTACTCAATAATATGTAGCAAATATATCCATCTAAAATGCCAGCCTCTGCTTCTGTCTCTGTGGAAGGTTGAGGGGAGCACACATTCATTTAGTGAGATGTGTAATTCACCATGGAGACATTTTATATGCAACTCATTTCTACATGTTATGATGTTTATGTAAATGTAAGGAAGTGTGGTTTGGGTTTACTGGAAGTGTATACTTCCAGAGCAGGTGATGGTATGAGTTAAGATTTCACTGACGACAAGTGCTGTTCAGTGTGCAAAGCACATAACTGACATCAGAGACTGAGGTTGTCCTCCACCCTGGAGTCTTTGCTGTCCAATCACTCCCACAGTCTCTCTGATCCAGACACTGATGTTGTCGCTCTGGCTGTTGTTGACATGAGTCCTAAAGAGACACAGAATAACAAAGCTCATGCTCATGTTAAAAATTGTCTCAGCCTCACTGGCTGTCTCAAGATTCCCAAAGATGATTTGTCATGTGTGCACCAGAGCTTTTGTAACCACCAGGCCTGGTGTGAAGGCAAAGCAGAGAATGGAAAACATTGTGATGAGCTGTACACTGAAAAGAAATAACTCCCACACAGTCTCTGCATATACAACTTAATTTTGATTCTCTCTCATATGGCCTTCATGAGACAAGGACTTTAAGGAGAACTACATATAGCGATGCTAAAGTGCTTTGCACAAATACAATCAGGAGACTGAGCTTTCAAACAGTTTGTCAAGGTTGTGTGACCATTGAGTGCAGTACAGACAGGAGCAGGCCTAAAAAAAGTATTACCCCCGCCATGTTGTTCCATGGTCAGACAATGTGGGACATAAAAAAAAAAAAAAAAAAGCAAAACTAATCTGAAAATCTGCTTTTGTATGTTGTGAAGAGCAGCCAAAATGTCCTTGCAAGAGTAAAATGTCAGAACACCATGCACCACACACACACACACACACACACACACACACACACACACACACACCTTACCAACACAGACAGTTCATTTTCATTCTCCTGCTCTTGCCTTGTCAGGGCTTCAGTCTGTACTTTGAGCAGTGTGAAATGAGATACTCTCTATCCCACTGTGTGTCTAAATGAAACCAGGCTCTATTAACCAACTGCTGTAATCCTTATTATACAAAGGGCAGCTTCTGCCAAGCAGGCTGATTGGCCTAGGACATATTAGTTGTGCTGATAATTCCTGTAAAGCCTCGCTGGTCCTACTTCACTGGTTGATGGGCCAAATCTTGTGTTAACCAGCGATCAGTCCTGCTGCTTTCTGCTCACATTTTTACATCTAGATTTTAGTTTATATCCTAAATATTAAATGTTCAGAATCACAATGTGTAAGAGACACTGTTCCGTCTCTAAATTGTCAACTTTTAAAGAATTGAACAAAATGTTTCAGTGGAGTGCTCTCACAACCTGCAGCATGAATAGTTCATTCCAAAAGCAGAAAACAGAGTGGAGGTGAGGCATGTTTTTTTTTTTTTTTTTTTTTTTTACTGCAGCAGCAGATTTGTGTTGAGGGAGAAGAGAGCAGAGGGCTGGGTATGGCAGAGCAGGGCTGGCAGGTTAGCTTTATAGCATTAGCTGAGGCAGTCCAAACACAAAGACAAAAACTGGACATGGCATGCAATGGGAATGACTGGAGTTCTGGATCTGAGGCACAGGAAACAAAGTAGCTACATGGAACTTAAAGAAACAAAAACAAAACAAACAACTTGGCATGGGCAAAAAAGAAAGACCACGGACATGGTTGTAGTGTTGTACCACTGAATTTGACTAAACAGGAGCTGAGACAGAGACTGGGTTTAAATACTGCAACAGCTTGTCACACTGATGAGATGATGAGGCACAGGTGTGCAGGTGAACTGGTGGGAGCAGGAATAAAGTAACCACAGCAAAAAAACCAGCAGGAATAAAGTAACCACACCAGCAGGAATAAAGTAACACAACAAAAAAACACACAGCAGAATAAAGTAACACGAAAAATAAAGTAACACGCAGCAGAAAAAGTAACACCAACAGAATAAAAACACAGCAGAAAAAGTAACACAGCAGAATAAAGTAACACGCAGCAGGAATAAATAACAACCAGAGACAAAGAACACGCAGCAGAATAAATAACACGCAGCAGAAAAAGTAACAACCAGCAGAATAAATAACACGCAGCAGACAAAGTAACACAGCAGAATAAAGCAACACCAGCAGGAATAAAGTAACCATCCAACGGAGATGAACAATACACACACACAAAGGACAGGGCACAGAGGGAAAATAAAAGGGAAAGGAGGGTGGGAAGAGCTTAATTATAATAATGTGACATGCAGTGGTCACAACATAACATATCATTAACTCATTTAAGTGAAATGGGTGGGGCCTGGGGCAATGTTCCCTCTAAGCTGCGCGCCTGCACAATCGTGCACTGCTCCCGCTTTCTCCGCGCACCACAAAACTATGTAGTGCATAAAATTACAGTGTGCGACCGTGTGCACGTCTGATGTTGCTCACAGTGGTCCAAGGAATTCTCAGGGAGTTTGTGTGTATGCTCAGAAATTAGGGGTAACATTGGCGTGGGGGCAGGAGCTGGGTGGTGTTGTGACTACTTTGCATGGACAGCTGGTAAAAGACTGTAGCTGGCAAGCTAATGTTAGTTCAGTCACAATATCTCCTGTAGCTACTCTCTACAGTTCTGTTTATTTTCCCCTTTTTGTTTTGTTAAACCATTGCACTCTGTGTCCTTGAACAAAAAGTTACAGAAGAGGGAAAACAAAAGATGTCAGAGCCCACGAGTTAGCTTATGGTCACTGATTCGCTAGCTTCGCTTGGTTGCTAACAAAACCATAAATAGTTTTTATTTAGACAAGAGGTTAGATAAAAGTGGATTGTGCAACACAGCTATAGAGCTTTTAGATTCCCTAGCTACAGCCTTGCATAGTGTTTGAATAAGCTACGTGAGTGAATGTGTGGGTAAGAAGTAAATTGAAAAGCATTTTGTCCATTAAGATGTCTGAAGATTCTCTGTCATCCAGGTCATGGTTAGCCAAGACTAGGCTTGATAGCTTTGATTGTTGAGGTAGAAAGAAGCTAGATAAGTATATAAATTTAATATAACATTCTGTACACTGAAAAAGATGCATGGTAAGCCATGAATGCAAGTAACTTGTGATAACCAGTTTCACAGTAGTTTAACCATGATAAACTATGAACATAATAAACTTACTCCAGACAGAATATCGTAATAGTCCAAATCTGCAACACTTATTTTCATTATTAATCCATCACGTTACTAGTGAAAAACACCAGTCATGCGTATACATATTTCAAAAGTTGAGTATTCACGCACAACTGCTGTAAGTTTCCAATAAATTACATCTTTAGTTCACTGCTAGCTACTGATTGAAGTGCGCATGTTTTTGCAAAGGTGTCCAAAAATGATTAGCTTCAAAGTTGAGCATTAACTTGAAATTTTTGGTGAAACTGAACAAAACAGCAGCCGAATCTTTTTGTACATTGTATGGGGAACACTGCATGTCAGGTGCACGTGTGTCTGAATGGCACAAAAGATTTAGTGAAGGCAGAGAGGATCTCCAAGACGAACATTCTGCACGCCCATGCACATGAAAAACTCCACTTATGAATGTACACACTGGCATACATTTGAGGTAAGAAGTGAAGGAACTACATTCAATTCAATTCAGTTCAATTACATTTTATTTATATAACGCTGAATCACAACAAAAGTCATCTCAAGGTAAATTGTCACAGCAACCACAAATCTTGAACTGAACTGAGTGAAATAATTTTGAATGATTCGTTATTTCCACACATATGTGCTTTATATTACTCGGGTCCATAATTTTTCCACAGTGAGAGCCAATTACGCCTCAGTGAAAATAACAACCCTGATGCAACTGCATTGCCTTAGTATTGCAACACCTTAAAGAAACTCTATTTTCTATTCTAACAACTAATGTTCTTTGCTCCCAAAGTGAGAGTACTCAGTGTGAAGAATGGACCCTGTCAGAAATGTGCATAAAGCCCTGAAATTATAGATTTAGATCATAGATAGGAGGCATCTGCTCTATCTGCAGTCTTTGTCCTTTACGCTGCAGTTAAGCAAGAAAAAAGATGACCCCCTACCCATTCCTAACAATCTGCTTTTCGTATGTCTGTGTTTCAGATGCCTGGTGGGCGGGGCAGGGATCGTTAGTGCCAACTGGGAACACCTGAGCCTGGTGTTCCTAGTCTATAAAGCCCTGGCTGCTGCTGGCAATCTGTTTCTTTCCTTTGCTGTGGGCAGCTGCTTGGTTATGCTGCTTTAGTTTCTCTTCAGTTCTTTCCTTTTACTTTGTTTTCCTGTGCTTCACAACACTCGCACACTATCTCTGCTTTCATGCACATTCTGTGCTACTGATTCCACTGAGCCCCCATGCTCTATGTATGGTGGTGCATTTGCACATTGACCAGTTTCAGAATTGAGCTGAATTTTGCCAGATCGCAATGACGTGAAAATCAAAGTGAAGCAGACTGGCAAAACAAGAATGAAAAGAGTTCACGTGATTCAGGAGGAATCATTTTAAATGATGAAAAATCAAGCCCTGACTCTGATAAGCACAATATGTTCGTGTTACGACTTCTCTGGTGAAAACGACTGAATTTGTTGACAGTTGAAAGGAAACTGTGTCACTAATGATGGTGCAGTTTAGAGTCAGTCAAACCCTAAAAGAAACAATGAAACTACATAGAATTGTTGACATTTTATCATTCAGTATTCATTTACATCACTTGTTTTTAAATGTCCAAAAATGGTTTTAAGTTGAAATGCAAATGTAGCAAGACCTTCATAGACCACAGTACAACGAGAAAATGTTCTTTGTCTGCTGTCTTCATATATGAGTGGGTGTTTCAAATAAACAAAATGGCCTTGCATTTGTATGTTTGTGTCTGTGACCATGTAAGGCTTCCTCCTTTTCTTCCTGTATGTATGTGTTTCAGCTTTGTCCTTGTGTCTGGTAATCAGAGCCAACAGAAGAGCACAGCTCAGATGAATACCTGCATAAAATCTATGTACACGGGCTGAATTGAAAGCTCAGTGGAGAGAAAGCGGTGTCATTCGTTCTGATTGTAACCCACATGGAGTGAAAGCACTTTTCATTGAGCTGATCAAAAGACCTCCCACATTCTACCCCCGTCTACTGAAACCTTCTTTATATTCTGTTGGTGGTTCATGTTCATACATGGCAACGCATTCAAAGAGACATGGTCCGTCAGCTGAACCACATACTACAAACATAACAACACTTATTTTATGAAGGTTCATGTAGAAGGTGGAAAACTTTTTCAACCAGAGTGTATTTATTTTGCATGGAAAAACCTTGGTTTAATGCAACACATGACATAGCCAGACATAAACTAATGAGACTATGTGGTGAAGAACGTTTATAAATAAGTAGAATCCAGTCTCTTTATATAGATTTAACAAGGTGCTGGAACATTCCTCAGATTTGGTCCATATTGACATGATAGCACCACGCAGTTGCTGCAGATTTGTCAGCTGCATATGCAAGATGGAAATCACTTCCCAAATATGCTCTACTGGGTTGAGATTTGGTGACTGTGGAGACCATTTGAGTCCAGTGAACTCTTTGTCATGAGATGATTTCAACTTGGACATGGTGGATTATCCTGCTGGATAATGGACTGAGGGAAAATATCTCCCCACACCAGTACACCACCACCACCGTTGATCCATGCTTTCATGTGTTTACACCATGCCTACCTGCCTAAATGCATGGAGTTGCTGCCATGTGATTGGCTGATTAGATATTTGAGTTAAGTACATTTAAGCATGAATTCAAAGGCTTTGAGCAAGAAAATGTAACTTTGCTGAGCAGCAGCGCCCTCTATTGAGCAGTTTTCATATTCAGAAAAGTCTATCAATCACTTGACCAGAGCTCTGAACTGAAATATGGCAGACCTGTGTGTATTACCCATGATCCCTGCCATCTAGTACCGGAAGTGCTGGCACTGTAACAAAGATGTCAAACCCCATTTAGAATTCTTGATATTTTCAAAGTTTCCTGGCTGGATATCAGAGATGAACGCTGGTTTTTAATGACTTCTAAGTCTTTTTAAGTGATCTACAGTTCAGCATTACTCGTGAACTTGCTGTGCCTGGTTACAGAAGCTGTAAAGGGGTTTAAAGGGGTCGCTGGTAACTGCCAGTCTACTGTACAGTCATCTCTCCCTTCAAAGATCCTTTACTAGCCTGTAGGTTAATAGCTTGTTCCAAGCTTGAGACTGGTTAACATGATGTGCAAGTTCACTGTTAACATATTTTTCATGTTTAGTTAGAACCCTCTAAATCACCTAATAATTCTTATGGGATATGTGGGTGTAGGCTTCACAACACATAGTAAAGCAAATTAGAAGTTATTTTTCAGCATATTATTAGATTTTGTTGTAACTGCGGCGGCACGGTGGTGCAGTGGTTAGCACTGTCACCTCACAGCAAGAAGGTTCTGGGTTTGAGCCTGGGACTTTTCTGTGGAGTTTGCATGTTCTCCCTGTGCCTGCCTGGGTTCTCTCCAGGTACTCCAGCTTCATCCCACTGTCCAAAGACATGCGTGTTAGGTTAATTGGTAACTAAATTGGCCATAGGTGTGAGTGGTCATTTGTCTGTATATATGTTATGAGAGAAAAATATTAAGCTTGGTTATAAATTCTGGTATAACAAATAACTGAAGAAAGAAATTGAATATCAGGACAAATCATCAATCTCTTTCTCTCTCTTCTCTTTCTCCTCCTCCACTTTGTACAAAGTAATTATTTGTCCTCTTTCTGTCATTCCTGTATTGATTTTCTGCCTCCTTGTGTATCCCTGAAGAAAATAAAGAAAGCAAATGAAGGCAGGGGGAATGAACAGATATGTGATTGCATACTTGTCATACATGAGTGGTGTGGTGGTGATGAATCTTTTATCTGTGCTCTGACTTTGTCCATCATCCATTTGTCTAGTGTTAAAATCAAGGTCTTCTCTCTGTTCGTGCTTTAAGTGCTGATGAATCTCCACAAGGGCTGAGGGTGAAAAAAGAAATGGCCTCTCTCCCTCCTCCTGGTCATCATCTTCACTGTTATCCTTGACTTCAGCTTCTGTTTCTCTTTTTTATTTTCATTTTTATTTTCAAGTTCCATTCAATCTCCCCACAATTAAACAAAAAACTAGTAATATTTTTCATTTAACCCAAATCTCTCCAAAGTGCTACAGGCAAGAATGTAGGCTCGATTTTATCTTGTTGTGTATGAGCATTTGCTCTTTTATTTACATGCACACGTGCACACACAAACAGAACCAGATTATTTAATATGCATTTGCTGGTATAACTTGAATGAGTATACTCAGCAGGAATAGTATGGACATCAAGTGTTCTTTAGGAAAAGAGGAAGATTGATTAAATATGAAAAAACCTAAGGGAATAGCCTCATGAGGAAATAAGAATAAACTGACTGCTTAAAGAGGTGTGTGTGTGTGTGTGTGTGTGTGTGTGTGTGAAGAATCAAGTATTGATTGAAGTATTGAACATAATCCATTTGTCCCTTCTTTTTTTAAAATATATTTCTGTCAAAACATATTTCTCAAGGGACTTCAGAATTTATTATCCTTCAGCACCATCGATAACGTCATTAGGAGGCTCTTCCCAGTGGAGTGCCTTCACTTAATCATAAATGTTTTAAGAAAACGTGTAACTTCCTCCTCCCCCCTTTCAGGAGACAGGGCTCTGTTCTTAAGAGGGACAGCATATATTTCATAGAATCCGGAGGACATTTGCTGAGATCACAGGGCTTTATAAGCCTCTGACCTCTGTCCGTCAGCACTTTCTGCTCTGCTCATCCTCTGTGGGAGATGATGGTGGCAGGTCTTTAGTACAGGAGTGCACACTAACCATTTGGTAGAGCAGAAATCCCTGTGCTCATACAAGACACCACAAAGAATAATCATACAGATTTTCTTCTGTGAAATATTTGTCTGTTATTGTTGAATTGAAATTTTAACTTTTCATTTATATGCTGGTTTACACTCCTATGTCAAAAAAACTGATTACAAGGGATTGTTAACCTCAAACACAAAGATCCCAGAGCTTCAACGCTAAACAGGTCCCCAAAAAGGCATTTATGATTATCAGTGACTCTACACATGACATGTGAGGAAGTTTTTGTTCCTCATAGTTTGAACACAATGACAAAACATGCATCCATTATCCTATTATGATGCAGTTAACACCTCTCCTACTTCATTATCATTGCTCTTCCACCCTTCTTCCTTTATCTCCTTTCCCTCACCTTCTCTCCACCCCATTCTCACTCTTTCTACTTCAACCTCCCTCATTTTGTGGCTTCTTCCATCCCTCACTCCAGTCTCCAGTCAGATTCCAGTTTCCCAGGACCTTTTCAGATGTCACCTCTAGCAGATCTCTGCTGCCAGTGAGAAGACACTGTCTGAATACAAATCCACAGTAGATGGATGGATGAGAGAGAGGCATCAGAGAGAGAGAACAGACATGTCAACAAGAAGACCAAAGCCTCAATTAAATTGCATTTATTTTATTTATTTATTTTTTTGAGCATGCACAGTTAGTGTTATTATACCATAATGGCGGTCACACCAGATTGGAGGGTCTGCATGGAATCTTGCATACACACTCTGGTGATAAGATTTGTCAGTGGGACCATAGCGGATCGTTGCAGAGAGTATAACACTAGCTTTAGAGAGTGCAGTCATGCTAGCAACTGTGCTTTGACCTAAATCTTAATATGTTGATTACGGTTTTCACCATAAGTTTGCATGCTAACATTTTCTAACTAGCACCAAACACAAAGTGCAGCTGAGCCCGATGAGAATTTCATTAGTTTTGCAAGTATTCAGTCAAAGTATTGCACAAACTCAAATTTAGACCTGAATATGTTGCTAAAGTAAAGTCAGGGAATCAAAGTTATTACATTTAATCTTGAGGGTGCATGAATGTCCATAATTGTGTAGCAATCCATCCAGTAGCTGTTGCACAAAGTGATTTGGTCCAGGGAGGTTAGGTCACTTTTTGTGCTTTGGGTATGTCAAGCTAAATTAGCTACTTAAAACAAACTGATTTTGTCTGTGTGTTCAGTGCCTCTTGCTTCTAGAAATGTGCATCACTGTGTGAGGTAGATCACTGTACCTGAATTTGAAATTTGATTTGGCAAACTTAATTCAGTGTAACTTGAGTTAGACATCAGTAGTGAAGGCGAAAGTCAGTGTGTCCCAGATGAAAAGGCTGTGAAAATCAGTCAGTCCTTACTCCATGTTCTGTTGTTTTCTTTCTCTGTGCCCTCTCTAATAAAGCTGCAATCCCATAATACTAATCTCATAAACGAATGCTCAAAACGTGGGTGGCTTTGTAATCAAATCACACAGCTATAAACCATTAGTGGTGTTTACAGAAATTGCTGAAAATGACGTTTAACATGAGCATAAAACAAACGGGCAGTGCTGCTCAGTAGAGAGAACTCATCACATAAAAGATCAATTAAGAATAAAATATTAATCTGAATAATGTGCTTGAGTGTCTTTATTTGTAAAATCCCCTGACACTGATCAGATATATGTATTCAGTACATTAACAGCAGCCATACGGGAACATTTGACCCAAATTAATATCAATTTGGCTGAGACTCACACTGAAGAAGAAAATCACCATTCTATTCCAGAAACACTGACATTTCTCACCCTGGGAGGCAGTGGAAGAAAATTACAAGGACTGACACACTGGGTAGAGGACACAGTTTCTATGACCTTGTGGTTCACCAGGGCCCTCAATAAAACATTCAAATTTACACTCATGCTTTTCTAAATTAGTTTTGTTTTGATTTCTGTGTATATTTAAATTAGGAAATTCATTTTCAGGATGAAACCACTTTTGAAAACTACTGGAACCAAATTGCAGCACTATTACCACCGATCCACTGAGACACGAAGACTGTCATCTGTCGGAGTATATTATTTTCTCCTGTTGTTATGACTGCTGTCTCAAATGTGATTTCTATGTAGTCTTCAGTTCATTTGAAAGGATAGAACATGATTGCATTAGCTTTTATGGGAGGTTGTACAGAAGCTGTTATTGAGTTTTGGTTTATATGACAAAGCTGCACACTGGTCAACGCTCCTCTGCCATGTACTGAAATCAATAGACATTATATTCACAAACAATAAAGCTCCACAATGTTAGTGCATACAGTTGTTCATTTATCAGCACTTGCTGTAGATTTTTACAATCCAGCCTTTCTTCAAATGACTCACTAACTCTCCATATGCATGAGCACGTTCTGTCTATACAAATACACTGTTTAAACTGGAAAGAGTATTTGTGTATATATCTGGACAAAAATCTCGCTCTCGCCTTCTCTCCCCATGTGTCAATAAGGAGGTGTGCTTAAATCTTTTCCAGTTCGATAAACTTGACCCAGAACAGGTGTGTGCCAGCTGGCACCGGCATGGAGGGAGGGCATCACGGTCCCCTCTCTGCCTCCTCAGAACTGTTTTGTTTCTAATTACTATTTTACACTTTCCTGCACACACACAATGTGCACTTTATGCATGCATATCTTCTGTAGCTGCTTATTCCTGCTGAGAGTCAGGCATCTTTCTCAGCATTAGGTGAACGGCACAGAAACACAGCAGACAGCTCTGTAGTATCTTACAGGGCAAACAGTGAGAGATGGTGTCCCTCCTCCTTAGCTGCAGCCAGAACTTTCCCATAGGTGTCCAGGGTCCTGTTTCACTAAAATATTCTAGCCTCATTTTACTCTTATTATTACTATGATGTAAATTATACAAAAACAGTTTCAGAATAATAAAGACTGACTTACAATATTTTGTGCCTAAAGTTGGCCACTGTACCCTCATAGTACCATAACAATCTGACACCTTGACCAGTGGCACCAAGTGACCAAAAAGGAAAACATGTCTTATGATTTGATCTTTGCTAACAACACTGAAGCCTTTAACATGTCAACTTTGACTTCCTATTCAAGTAAAATGTCATTAAAAGTGACTTAAGTTGCTAAATTCACCAGCCGTTGTCTCTGATTGTGTCTGTCTCACCTTGCCTTGAGTCTTGTCTTGTGTGAAGTCGAGGGGAGCTGTAGATTGAGTGATAAGCCCCCCACTGGCAGTTGCAATAACAACCAAGGTTATAGAACAGACTCTACACTAGCAAAAGATATGCTAAACTGAGCCTCTGGTTGAGAGAGCAGTCAGTCATAACAGGTGCCCTTTAGGGTCATAAAGCATACAGTCTTTCCTTGAAAATACACAATGTGACAAAGTATAACATGGCTTAATGTTTAGGATTTGATACCCAGTAGGAATTTTGCACATGTATGGATATTGTAGGCGTTGTGGTCCCATGTAGAATATCTTTATTTGGACAGTTTTGTATGTAATACAGATGTCTCTCTGAAGTCTGATCTAGCTGATCTGAAGTTTGATCTCAGTCCTGGTCAAAGTCGAACTTTTTGAGACCAGAATCTGATCATTTAAGGCCTTCCTTAATTTTAGATCTGGTCTGTATCTTCCACAGAAAGTTTTGGGTAGATTTATCCACAATGCCTCTGCACAGGGTAGGGAATAGTTCTGTGGACAGAGGTGAGATTATGAGCTCCTAACCACATTACTAAGTCTAGCCATTGTGAGGTGATTTCTGCTGGAAACTGGAGTTGCTGATTTAGGTCAGCTCTTCCCAGATGCACTGAGGAGTCTGAATTGCTTCCTCCTCCCACCATCCAGTGCCATGATCTGTCTGCCCTTGCTGCACAAATTCAGATCAGCTGTTTTTGAGCAGGGGGGTGGCCTTTACTTGCCCTCAGGATGTCTGCTGAATATGTGTTGACTTTCAGCTACTTAGCTTTGTAGAAATAAGTCATAAATACAGCTGGTGACTTTAGATGGAGCAAGAAATTTGAGGATGAAGACCAGAGACAAGGGGGTTGGAGGGTGGAGAGACAACAAGAGGCATGAAAGGTGGAGACAATCAAAGAGTTGCAGGTATTAAAGAGACAGGTCTGGGTCACAATTTTAATTTCAAAATAACTTAACATGTTCATATACGTGAGGCCACACTTGACAAATAACCCCTTCCTTTTGCTTACATATTGCAAAGCCTTTTCCAGCTTTGTTTAAGAAGTCGATGAAGATAAGTCCTCACAGGTCCATTAGACTGGCACCCCCATGAATTCATACCAGTGGTACATATTTCAACATATGTTCTGGTCAAGTTAAATGTCTTTTTATTTACCTGTGCATTTGCTTGATTGCAGTTGTTGAATGTGTTGCCCTGTCCTGATGAGCAAAGAGAGATAAAATGAACAGGGAAAACACTTAATTGAATGTGTGGACAGGTACAAACAAACACCTCCTGATTACCTTAGAGAAACACAGGAGAGGAGAAAAATACCATATGCCACTGCTTAGTTACCCAGACACACACACACACACACACACACACACACACACACACACACCACACACAGACACAAACACATTACCATATGTGGACACAGGGCTGCTGATGTATGATGCTGGTTTCTGTGACAACAGTAAGTGTCTGAGGTCCACTGCTATCGTCTAGACACTCAGCAGGGAGAAGAGGCTCCCTAACCCTAACCATATTGGAGGGCAGCTTCACATGGAGACGAAATGTAGAATATTTCAACACTTGTTAAGGGCACACAGAATTGGACTTGAGATCAATTTAACAGCCAAGATAAAGAAACAAGAGAGCTGGCAGAAACAAAGTGCTGCTGATTAAATACAGCCAATAACCATAGGAAATTAGCAATTAACGAAAAGTGACATTTACTTGTTCTTATCACAATGACAACAAAAGGTGTCATTAACCATATTGTTCTAACAGTGGATCTAACCACTTCATTACCTTCTTTAATCCTCCACTTCCTTTTGTCAATATGATTATCTAATTTCACGCCTTTTAAAACTCGCATAGAAAACCTTTTTACAACTGTCTTCATCACGCAGGTCAAAGGTCAACAGAAGTGACGCAGTAGAATCAAAGACAATTTTGTCTCACAGTCAGATGGGGAGCAGCATTATCATCTCATCTGTTGTGTGTGTGTGTGTGTGTGTGTGTGTTGGAGTTATGATTTTGTTCCCTATATGAAAGTCCAGTGTTTCCTTTTCAACAATCTAGTTCAGTCCTTACCAACCCCTGAGAAAAATATCTGCTTTTTTAGCTCCACTAGTTCCACCATCTTCATCTATGAGCTAAAAGATGCTAAAGAGTTCAGTACATCTAGAGGTAATATAGAAAAAAATGATATATCAGAAGTGTAAAGGGTTTTGCCTTTTTCAGTGATATTCAGAAACTGTAGTTTGGTCATTCAGTCAAACTGTGGATCAATATCAAAGAACCCCACATGCTGTATTGAACTTCTGACTCCAAAAGGAATATCATCATTTCATTAAAAGTCATCATTTGTTACACTACGTTTCATATGCCCAATACTTTCCTCCATTTCACCCACATTTGTGGATAATTCCTTTCCATGCCTGCCTGTCACTGCCTCACTCTTTCAAATACGCACAGACATACAGGGTAATATTGAATGATCAAAGAAAAGTTAATATGCCCATTGCCTGTATGTGCATCTTTCTTTTTACCAAATGAAGAAGGAATAAAAGACGAGGAGGAGGAGGAAGGCACGAGAGGATAAATTTAGCATGCACTACTATGATTGAATTCAGAGCTTCATAAAACAGTCAACTAATGAGGCCTGGAGCTGCCCAAACAAAGACACAACAGGAAACAAAGACATCTGAGACAGAGCCAAGATGAAAGACTCTGCCTCAAGAGGAGGTTATGCAAAGACACATGCATATGCTAACACAGACTAATACCCAGCATGTAGCCAAGAGTACAGAACATGCAAACTTTTTCAGTGCAGAACAACACAAACGTCCAAAGAAATAAATAAATAAAAAATAAAAAAAAGAGAGAACTAGAACTAGGCCTACTGTTTTCTACTACAAAGGGGAGAATAAAAGATAATAAATATAAGGGCAGTCACTCAGGGGACTTTCTGGAGGTGTACAGAATGTGTTTTGGGAATTATAAAAGTATAACTGTAACCGGTTGACTGTTTTACAGACTGTACTTTTATTATTATTTATATTTTTAAAATGGCTTTTTTTGGTGTGTGTGTGTGTTTTGTTTGCTTGTCCTCAGGCTTACAACACAACTTCCAACCCTCCCTCCTAAAACACAAACAACTCTAAACAACTGCAACAGAAACCAAACATAATTGCAGCCAAATGACATAATGAGAATGTGTTGTCAGTTTGATTTTTCCATTTGTGATATGTTGATATGCTAAGTTTCAGCATTACATTTCCCATCACGTTTTGGGTGAACATGAATTGAAGAAAGTTGGATACAACAGTAGCCACTTAGCCTGGTGAACTAGTAGTCAGTTATGGATGAAATACAGCAAAATCATAGCTTTGGGTTTAAGTAGGTCAAGTCTAAACTCTAACACTCGAAACTTTAGTTTGAACTCTCTTTTCAGCAGGTTTTTTTTTCATGTTGTGGTGAATGTGTACAATGAAAAGTCATGTTGTTCCAGCTGCTAGCATTTCCTGTTAGCACTGTAACTATGGATGTACATTTATCAGTCTTTGGTAGTGAATGAAAATTTGATTGATGTGATATCTGTAGTCACTGGAACTACTTTTCCAGTGTGACATGTTTACAGATGACAAAACAAAGAATAGTCTAGAGAGTAGACAGTGCAAATTCAATCCCATCTTTCCCTGCAGCACCACGGGTGACAGGAGGTCATTGTTTTGCTGGATATTGAAGAACAATGATTCCTGTTGTTGCCTGTCAGATTTTTTTTTTTTTTTTTTTTTTTTTTGTAGCATGCCAATACTTGGTGATGGATTGTAGTGGAGAGGCCTCTTTATCCTGGGTTACTGTCCGTTGCACCTCTTTTCAGCTTTCTGCCTCTGTTTTCATCAAGTTCAAACACTTAAAAAAAAATCTTTGACAATGCATCAAGTAAGTGATAGCAGCACAGCAGATGCAACACAGTTGGTGTAATAACACATCTTGTTCTTGTTCTTTGTCGTGTTTTTGACTTTGATTCAAAATCTATTGTGATATTTCTGTGATTTTTTTTTTTTTTTTTTTTTTTTTTTGGTAAAAACCTGTTCAGTGCACATAAAGAGGTTGGATAAATAAAATCAGCAGTTCTATAAATATGTGTAAAATGTGCACAATTACACAACCGATGGCCTAGACAGCCATCTATTGTGTAAAGATATGTTTCCCTTCATGCATAAGTGTGTGTGTGCACGTGGGTGGGATTTTATACATATTGATTTATGTGTTTCTGTCAGAATGTCCAGAGCAGATTGGTGTGTGTTTATTTGATGTAGAAGAGAGATGACCTTCACCACACGTTTAACACACACACACACACACACACACACACACACACGGGCCAATGGACCAGACAGGTTATCGGGGACAGAGACAGACAGGAGAGATTTGATCTGCGTCAGGTGAATGATTTTCTGGACAGAGATTCTCAGACTCTGACTGGGAATTTTTCTCTGGTAATTCATAATTAAAAGAAGATTAAACCTTTGACCCAGTATTAACAGAGACGTAGGCTCACAGGGAGACATGGAGAACTATTAAATCGATCAGATTAATGCGATGAACTACAGCCAGTATTAGAGGCTTACAGGTGTAGATGTGTGTGTGTGTCTGCATTTGCATATCCGCCATGTCTTGTACCTCTTAATGCAAATGAGTGTGAGTCTCAGTTGTTTGTAAAGATGCATTTACATTAAACTTGAGCACAGTCAGAACAATAGCTGTGATTATAAAGGTGTTTTTTTTTCTGAATACTGACATGACAGTTTGACTTCAGTTGTTACAGGAGAGAAGATAATTTGGTAGAATCCACTGAGGCCAGACTATAACCAGGACACACAGAGGCCAACTCAGGACAAATGAATCACATTCTGCGTTCAGACGGTCCTTAATGGCCAGATTGTCCTCCTGTTTGAGAGGAACTAACTGATTTGCCCATTACCACACAGAAATAGCTGCAGAATGACAGAAAAGAGACTGACAAAGGCCAAGAAGGGGGAGAGTGATGGAGGCAGAGAGGGGGAGAAGTATAAAAGTCACTCACTCTTTTTTTTCCCCCCATTTTCTCTCCATATTTTGTCACTTTCTCCCCTGGTTTATTTAAGGATAATGTGCTTCCTCTCCTTACATCTCTCTTCACTCCTTTTAGCCAATTTGAATCACTTTTGTCACCAGTGGGTCTGGGCTCTTCTCTGTTTTGCTATTTGTTGTCTCCAGGATTTTCATGCAAACACATTTCCAGTGTACCACAGCATATCTGCAAAGTATGACTTGAAAACATTTCTCCTGTTTATTTTTGTAAATCTGAAGCAATTTCTTTCATTTCTGCCCAGACCAACACATGTCTATTTCAACCTTCAAATTTATAAGACTGGAACAATACTTCTATCTATCTAATACTACTATCATCATCACCACTCTATCACAGTTTCCTTCTCCCTATAGTCATATTCCTCAACCAGCAATGACTTATTAAACTAAATACATCTGCATTTCAGCAATAAATTGATTTGTAACAGTCAAAACTGTTGGTCATATTCTAATTAGAAAATAATCCCTGTTTGACATTCTTTCATTTGCAGTTTTAAGAACTTAACACCTTGGCTAATTACTTCCTTCCAAATGTAAACTAGAAGCCAAAATGGTTATTTTATTTTAACTGACTTCATCTCAACTTAGTTTTCAGGGTGGAATTCAAGTTGGATTAGTGGCTCCCACAGGAAGAATAATTTAATGTGACATTCAGTTGGGAAAAAAAAAACAGTTCTTGTTAAAAAAAAAAAAAAATCTGATATAAAAATATACACAATTTCACATGCACAAATTCCAAATGTTATCAACAAAATCAAGTGAACATTTAACGAACAGCACGAGTGCTTCACTGTCCTTCATCTGACTTCACGCTGGTGGTTTTCTATTTCTTTCAGAGGGGTGGGAGATAATACATGATGATGGGAAATGAGGTTGCTGGAGGAGAAACAATAGAAGGGAAGAGAGATGTTTTTGTAATTACAGTCTGTAAAGAAAGCATCTGCCATCAAAGTGATTTCCAAAGAAAACAAAGGAGAAACCAGAGACAACCTGGCAGACTCTGTTAGATTTTTACGGAGATGAACCCTTGTTTGGTGCTCTCTCTCTGCTGCACCGCTCTCCTCTGTCTTTACCTCTTCCTGCTTGGTGCTCTCTGTGTTAACAGATGAGTGTCATTGTGGAACAGTAAGCACAGTACTCAAAGAACATCAGGGCTTCAGAGAATTAATTGCAGTGGATTAAGGTTATTAGGACAGGAATAAAAGCTAATGACTGGAGGCAACAGCTACTGACTTAGTAAAAGTACTGTTGTGTTGAAGCTGCCAAGTTGACTCCCAGTTTGATTTCTCATCAGTTGACAGTTTTATCCCTCTCTGACGAAACTGATATTTAGGATTTAGAGGATTTATTGATGGTCTGAGAAGGTGTGCCGCTCAAATGCTTGAAAATCACTACACAGCAAAGCAAATACTCTAGACATCAGAATCCAGAATCAGCCAATGATTTCCTTGTCTATCTGAACATGTTTCAGAGACACCCAGCAATATTTGACATGTGTTTATGTGAATGATTCTGTTCCTTGCTGAGGATGTGTCCATTGTTAGGCATAAGATAGACAGTTGCCTAAGGTACCACGAGCTGCAAGGAGGACAAAGAAATGTTTGCTTGCTGTAACATCATTAACATGCTGGCTGCTCCTCATTTTGCAGTGCTGTATGTATACATGCATTTGTTCACACTGCTGCAGAAACACTTAAAAATGATAAATCCATAAGAATATTTTCACTCAGATCTTAATGAATCATACACAGGTCTACCAATCAATTAAGAGAATTGTTCAAAATCATTACAGCAGGTTTGTTTTCACAAATAAGAATACTTCTAATCATGTTGCACAGCATGCATCCAACACTGTAAGACTGCTGACCATTGGATGTCATATGACAGCTGTCATATTCATCCAAATGAAATGAACTCTGAGGTAAAAACAGCCTGTGGTCTCCTCATTCATATGGGGAAAGTGTGAAGAGTGTGAAAATGTCTTTAAGGGGCTATTTGTACGTTTTTACAGTTTTACTTTTTTCTGTGGTTTCTTGTTGTGAGTGGGTGGTGGTGACGGTTGCTTACCAAAGCTTCAGCCATCATTGCAGTTAGAGTACACCCTCTGAGCAGTGCTGCTTCTTCATGCTATACTGGACACTACCATAATACAAATTATCCTATCCATAAAACCTTTCTTATCCACTCCACAACACATCTCTCTCATTGATAAGTAGCTTTCTTGAAATCTCAGCCCATTGTGGAGCCTGTTGAAGCTGCTGCAAAGAAAATGTACGACACTACCTGCACATGGAGTCGATAAACATATAAACATATGTCTATTCATCTACATAAACTTTGAGACATGCAAGAACACACCAGCCATTTTCCTTTGTGCAGTGAAGCGTTGCAGGATAAAACACTCAGGAATACAGTACATACGAGAAGAGGAGGGGATGAGAGGCAAGGCAATGAGAGATGACAGGAGCGTTAAGCAACTCGGGAATTTACTTTTAAAAACAGGCTTAGAAACTGTTTTGAAGTGACGTCTCACAAAATGCAGGCACACTACAAACATGACTTGAGCTTTTATTCAGTGCTTATCTTCATATCTGCCAGGTTTCAGTTTTGAAAGTAAGCCAAGAAACCAGAACAGAAGAGCACCCATTGTTTGCTTTTCATCATCATCAAGTCTTTGTTTTGCTTATTGTTCAATGTACGTGCTATTGTGGGTCTCTGTAGGTGATTAATGTGAGCCTTCAGGTGATTCTTGCCAGTGTGAGGAGAAATTGAGGGAATTTTTGGAGGTGGTTAGTTATGTGGTCCAAATCAGGAGAAAATGTTATCACCACACAGCCAGAAGCAGGAGAAGCCAAAGCAACAAATAAGATGGACCATTACAAAGAAAAAAGATCCAGCCACTGCAGACTGGGAAATGGACAGAAACAAACATGCTGCTAGTTTCAAGCAGTGGGGAATAAGTAAAATTTCATTTAGACAACTACATTTAAGAAATGTTCCAACGGACAAATGAAATTAAACGATCTGCATATTTAATTTTGTCCTCAACTGCCTTAAAACCTAGATTCTTACAATGATCTCACTGCCAAAATAATTAAGTATATATTGGGGCTGACCTGATGGCTGAATGGTGAGGGAGCGTACCACATGGGCCTCAGTGCCCCGAACAACTCGTCACTGGTTCAAGTCCCTGATCAGACCCTTCTCTACTCTCTCTCCCTCTATCAAAAAAATAATACCCATGCTCATCAGTGTCATACAGTGTACGCTAATATGACAGAATTGTTTCATAATCCATCAGGTTGAGTACACTTCACTCCCCCCTCAGGGTTCACAGACCTTATTGTGTCTCCATTCATATTTAGCACACTTCCTGTAATATTTTTCTATTCAAATTACAAAACTAATAAGCAAGACAAACGATGATGTTCTATCCATCTGTGTTCCTACTTTATCTGTCATTCACTGTGTCCCTGTGCGTGGACTCAGGGGTTAGATGAATCTTCTCGCTCTCAAGATGAAACAAATATTTATTTCAGTGAAAACATTCATTATGTCAGGCTTTGAAGTCTTTACTGATTTCAATAAACTTAAACTGGCAACTGGCAATTTTTCCTCTCTTCTATACGAACACCTCTTTCACCTCTCTAGATGATGTTGGTTAAATGGTGGGTGGATGTGTGTGCGTGTGTGTGTGTGTGTGCGCCATGATTGTGTGTTTTCATGCAACACAACACAAACCAAACAGGAAATTTTAAATTAAGACAGAATTTATTTTCTTCCAGTAAAATGAGCTGAAACTTAACTGGGAGACGTGATTTCATCAGGACGAGCTCATATCCTTATGTCAACATGATTTAGCATCGACCAGACTGACTTTAATAATTTTAGTTCCTGGAGATTTCCAACCTTATAACTTCCAATCTGTGAGGATTTTCTATCTGACACCCCCAGTCCACAATGATTTTCTGGGTCCAGCCATCAAATCCCCCCCAGACTTCTTGTGTTGAGCCTCCTCATCTTCCAGGATTGGTCAGCATCACTAAAAATATATGCAATATCCTTTCAGAGCAGAACAAGATGGATAGTCCCCACAAATGTGTTTTATGACCAGGTTTGATTTAAGTTTAAATTTGTCAGGGAAGATGAGTGAATGTGTTTAATTTCTTTGTATGGCTTAACACACACAATCACATCTGGAGGCTGCAGCTCCTCTGGGGCTGGTGGGGGTTATGGTTAGCCTGATAGAGCTGTGACCGTCATCCTCTGTTTTCAGGTTAAACCCTGTCCTCTGCTCTTTCTCAGCCTCACCTGCAAACACTGAAGTTTACTCCAGTACGTTACAGAAAAGGTTTTGTGTTACTGTAGGTGTATTACAAGGAGATTAAATGCTGTTCGGGAAGTTACTTTTTGATCTGCAGATCCCTAGTTCAGTGCAGAGAAGTAACTCTAAAAAACACCAGAAGAATAACTTGTGCAATTGGTGACAGTAACTACTCATAAGTGGGCCAAAACAGCTAACTACCTAACTTACATCAACGCATGAATTGCAATAATGGATTATGAATGAGACAAATTTGTCATCTTCACTGGCCCTCACATACGCTGCTGCCTCACCCACATAGATCATTCAACGGTGGGAAATGATCAGGGATCAGATAAATGTCACAACTAATGCATGTACCATGTGATGCTGCGTGTTGAAATCACTGAAGCTGCTTCTTTGCTTTTCTTAAGAGACAGGGAGAACGATTGCTAATTTCAGTGCAGCTTCAGCTGCCATTATCACAGTGGACTGACCCTGTGAGTGGCTATTTCCACTGAGAGCTGTTCCATCGCTCTTACACCTGGAGGGAGGAAAGATTCTTGAAAAGGCGGATGAATTTACACCCTCTTAACATCTGACTAAAATGCAACTGGATTTCAATTGATCTTAAATGCTGAGATGCATTTACATTTAGCTTTTTGAGATCAGATTGCTATCCCATCTCCCCTTGTGACAAAGGGACTAAATCTGACTTGATTCTGATTGGCTCTCATCTTGTGACGAGTTAAGGACAATCCGGATTCAGTTGTAAAGCTGTTCTGCCTGTGAGGACTTCAGCCAATAATTCAGTTCAATTCAGCCTAACTACTGACCAGAACATGATTCTGCTCCTGAGCTGGAGCAAAAATCATGAAAAAAATCTGTTTTGTTTTGCAGTTTGCTATAGAGTTGGAGGAAGTGTGAAGGAACAGATAATTTGTTCTAACATTTCACATATTGGAAGAGACTTTCATCAGCTTATTTCCAGCCACAATCAGACTAAATGCCTGTAATACACAAATCTACAGCACATCTAGGTCTAGACATCCTTGGTTACTATTCTGATGATACCCTCCTTTACTCAGTCCAGTACACTCCATTATATCAACTCACATTATTAGTTAATTGTATTATCTGACACACACACATCTATGCATATGCATTGATGCATATAGAGTGAAATGTATTGCACATTACTTCTTTTTCTTTACCATCTTTTCTCATCCTCTCTATATCTCTCTTCCTTTCTCACACACACATTCTCTGTAGTTCTCTCTCTCACTCACACACACCACACACACACACACACACACACACCTTGTGATGTTGAACACCTCAGGCAGTGTGAAATGGGGCTTTAATCCATCACTAAGGGATTAGTTATAGACTGATATATCACACAGGAGAGCGGGGGGGGCACAGTCCAGGAGAGGAGTAAGGGAGAATCAAGGAATGTAGAAAGAACAGTTGGATCATGCACATAAGGAGGAGATGTATGTAAGGATGGATGGATGATTGTGGATAAGGAGTAAGGGAGGAATAGACTGTGAATTAATGGGATGATAAACATGGGAAAAAGGAAAGGAGAGAGACGAGAGGAGGGGGGGTAGGAAGGCTAGGAGTAGGATTTTCATTAATAAAAAAAAATGTTTGTCATGCTAAAAAATGCCATACACATTTGATAGTCAGGTGTTGTCAATTCTGAATGAGCCCATGCCACTTAAATGTAGTTTATTTGCAAAAGCTCGTGGTTATTGAACTGCACCACATACAATGTAGAAAACTGGTTTTAGGCTTCACTGTGGTCGGATGGGCAGTAGCCTGGAATTCATCACTCTTGGTCTTGAAAGTAAGAAAGCAGACTAAAATGTTCACAAACATTTTTGTCAAATAATCTCAGGATTAGAGGACAAGAAGGAGAAAAACGAGGAAACCATAGACCTGTACAGAAGAGGGAGATACTGAATGAAGAGATGACAGAAAATAGGGAATGTCTGCGTAGAGAGAGGAAAGGAGGTAAAGGAGAAAGAAAAATGAGGACAAGGGTTATGGAAAGAAAACAACAGCTACAGGAAGGACAAAAGAGCAATGATAAAGGAAATAAATGAGGGAAGAAGTGAATGAAGAAAAAACAGGAAGAAAAAGAGAGATGAGCAGCTGGCAGGAGGAATATGAGTCAACAACAATGCTGCTCTTCTGTATTCTGTCTCGTCGCAAAGAGAATTACTGACATAATGAATCAGCCTTTTTCCTTTTTTCTGCTGAAAGCATTAGTGAAATTGAACAGAGAAGACACTGAGCAAGAGAGCGATGAGAAGAGGAGGCCCAGCGTCAAAAAAAGACAAATTATGCAACAATTTATTCTGATTCATAAGTAGATCTGACCTTTGCTGTCCTGAGCACTGGACTAAAAGTCGCCTGTTGAAACAGTGTTTCTTTGTGTGTGCTTTCATGCATGAGGAAGTCCGCATATGTGTGTGTCCATACATGTCAGTGTGCCTTTAGGTCAAAATGTTAACCCCAAAACCTGCATAGAAGTTGACATGTAGACATTTGCACATTCAGGACTGATAGTGTGCGTGGAAATACAAATGATGTGTGCGCAGTTGAGCCCTTGAGCGCACCGTGTGGTGAGTGGAGGAGGAAGCTGATTGGTGTGAACGGTCACTTTGTGTTGACAGATGTAAATGCCAATCACAGTCTGAGTGGACCAAGAATAGATTCATCAGCTGCACTTGCTAACTTCCCCTCTCTCCTTATCTGCTGAAGCCATCGGTCCTCACCTCCATTAATGTTTCTCCACCCTGTCTGTCATCTCTCCCTCTTATTGATATTTAGAAACCCTGTTTTCAGTTGGCAGATGTAAATATGATTCAGCTCATTGTTTAGCTGCAACTTTACTGTTTTAGTTGCTTTCATAGCATGTCTTTGGACTGTGGGAGGAAGCCGGAGTACCCAGAGAGAATCCACAGAGGCACAGAGAGAACATGCAAATTCCACACAGAAAAGCCCCGGGCTCAAACCAAGAACCTTCTTATTGTGAGGCGATAGTGCTAAACACTGCACTACCGTGCCGCCCTGGATAACTCAGCTCCCAGTAAAAACCTCCTGAATGATGAACACTGAGGGAATCCCAACCTAGAGACAACATGAGCTAACGTTAGCAGCAGCTCAGTTGACCGTCCGCAGGCCCTTCTTAAACTGATTTTGAATTTTGAACGTACTGAAAAAGTAACTTCTGTGAATACCATTAAGCAACACCTCCCCACCCCCAGGCATAACGCCATAATTTGATTCTTTTTCATGCCGACATCTGCTGCAGTCTTTTGCTTGCACCATACAGAGCAAGATGCAGCAGAGAATAAGCACACAGAACCATAAACATTAGTTCCACATCTTTCCTCGCACCTCCACCCGATTTAAGAATTTGTCAATTCTTAAAAATAGATGTCGACTATGTTTACTGTGTCAATTAATCTATTATTCATGCACAAACTTATCGTAAAATGATCTGACATGTTGGCTGATACAGAGATCTTTAATAACAAGACACAGTTGTGACAAAGTTTGTAAATCAACTTGTTTCTTTGCTTCTGACTTATTATTTTCTAGCAGAGATTTTCATCTCTCCCCATGGGTGTGGAGTGATTGACAGGAGGCAAAGTGTAATAATAAAATTATGCAGTGATATGAAAACACTCAATTCAAACAAAATGAAAAAGTGATGAAACATGAAGTCTGACTAAACCAAATTAAGGCTTTACGCCTGCTGTGATGGATTATCTCACTCTTCTGGAAGAGGCAAGTCAGAGGAGATTGAGACTCCTGCAAACACAAAGATTCATTAAAGTTATCCTGTGAGTAAGACATCAAACTTTGGGAGTCATTTTCTAAAATAATTTTTCATTCACAAATGACTGTATCCTAGTGAGGGTCTTTAATGTTCTATTGGTAACAGATCCCAAAATAATAATATACCAAAATCATCAGAGTCTGTAATGTTCATTGATGCCTCAAAGGGTTTGCTCACAGAGCTTTAGGCCTTCAGTTTTGTTCAAATTATGAATACTTGTCTTTTTCAAGCAAATGTTTCCATTGATTATGTCGGCATATTGGATTTTTCTCTGAAGAAACAACAACATTGCGTCTGGCAGAATTTTGATTTCAACAGTTTAGATCAGTCTTGTGTGAGGCACAGAACAACGGAGCAGCAAACCACTGGGTCAATAGTTCAGTCAGCTGGACCATAAACATTCAGACACAGAAACACATGTAGAGGTACAGGAAATACACAAATGTGTGTAAGCACTGTGCACACTCAACCAAACAAAAACACACAGTCCTGCAAACACACACACACAGGCAGACACTCACAAACAGTGCTCTCATGAGAGGGGAGACTGGTGATAGATTGTTAGACAGTGTTGCTGTAAGGTCTTCAGCTTCTTGTACATTTACACGCACACACACACACACACACACACACACGCACGCACACACACACTGTCAGATCTCCCCCAGTAGGTCATGAGCAAACACCAGAGCAGCAGACAAGCTCGATCTTATCAGCTTCACTGGAGGAAATCCATTTCAGAGGTTAATCTTTTGTGACTTTCACCAACAATCCCAATTCCACCCACAAACATTTTACTTTGTTAAATATTATCACTTTCATATCTGTGATCACCAATGCAATCAATGAAATTTTGAAAAACTAATTGACCTTTCTCTTGTACCAATTCTTAGCTTCTTTTGTTTCCAATACAGAGTGATTTCTTAACAGTTAAGACACACTTAAGTGAGAGTGGTGTATCTTCACTTGAAACACACTTTTCCTATGATTTCTTCCCCTATTGCTGCAAAAATGTAAGGCTCTACAGTCAAGTGTTTGCTCTAATTCTAACTATGAATAAACCTGCACTTTTCCAGGATTAAGCTGAAGAACATGTTGCTCTGACACTGTTTGAAATAGATTTAAAACATGCTACAGAGTACACAAATAAAATAGGCTATGTCCAACAAGAGCAAGTGCAAAAGTTTAGGAGCCACATCCCTGAAGTCTCAGTCTCTTGTAGTTCTATGGCTACTGTATGGTACAACAGCACACAGATCTCTAATTAGATTCTAACAAAAAGGTGTTAAGACACACAGTCTGGTCCAAGAGGGGGACATCAGTTTTTGTCTGAGTATGCAAATATAATGTGCAGAACACACTCATCATTTTGTATCGCAATCTAAAAGATGAATAGAGGAGAATGCACAGGAAAAACCCTGTGAATAGTCTGAACTCACAGAAGCTCCTATTGTCTGTTTTCACCCAGTCTAAAGGTGCTCTGCTCCAATACTTCACAAAATCAAAAGCAGCTCAGAGATTTGTGTTTCCCCTGATGTTAGTGTTAATTCAGTCATTCTTTCATTCTGTCTGAGCCAAGAATCACTGACTGTCTCACCATTTCAGACCCTGCCACCTCCAGCTGCCCTACAGTAATCTCAGCCCTTCATGCTTTCCAGCCAACTGACTCCCCCACCCACCTACTCACCTGTCTCTCATTCCCCATTTATTACTAAGTATAATTAGTAGTCCATTTCCACCTACATCCTACCAGATCTGAAACACTGACACGTGTCACAACAACGTCTTTGTCTCATGCGTCTCTCTTCTCTGTTTCAATTGTCCTGCATTTGCACATTTTGATACAAAATATCTACGAAATAATGAAAATTATTCCAGACAATTTCTTCTTTTCATGCTCATGGAAATTTAAAAATTCTTCATCAAGTGCACCTGTCCAAGCACCCTTATGTTGAAAGAACATTCACGAGTGGTAAAAATAGGAAATTACACTTTAATGTAAAATGGCTTGACATCAGAAATTTGATGCCTTTTTAAAGTGTAATGTGAAAATGTCTGATGGTTCTTGATGCAATTATGACTTTTTATGTTACAAATGAGATGCAATTAACAAAGCTGTATGTTTGGTAATGTATATATGCTGCACAAGCATGAACATGTGGAGTCTTGACTCGTCAGCTGTACAGCTGTAACCTCTTACCACTCTTGAACTAATGTGAGAAGAGAAATGATTTTGACAGAGCTGCTAATGTCTATACAAGCATCAGATGTGGTTTTTGTTAGAATGGTGTTGAATGGGATCTATTTGTGTTCTCAATCAGAGGTAACAGTCAGTGTGGATACTGTTCTGGTAGACAATGACTCAAACCAAAAGTCTGAGAAACCTGATGCACTAACGACTGACGAGTAGAGGTCCTCTGTCGTGTGTTCATCCTGGATTAGCGTTGAATGGTAGCAGGTAGAGAGGGAGATAGAGCTGTGAGGAGACAGAGTTGAAACAGAGACAGGGTCCAAGTGAAATCTAAAATATTTATCAGAGTATAAATTACTCTCTGTATAATTTATTTAAATAAGGAACAATGAGGTTATGATTCATGGCCTTTGTGCTCCCACCCATCTGTCGCTCACCCCTGCTGTACTCACATTGTGGCCATTTTGTACTTACTAAGTGCTTTACATACTTACTTTACAGTAAAAGTTTACAAAGTGCTTTGCTCTCCATATTATTATTTTGTTCAGTAAAGCTTGTATTATAAAGAGTGATCAATTTTAAGTTTAATTTACGGCTCTGTGTTTAAATACCGAGGCAGACTGATAAGAACATCCTGTTTAAAACACCTCTATGATACCAGTGTGATTTGGATGGAAACCTGACTATTGTCTGCCTCACTGCTTTGACCTCATCACATTCGCAGGACTTCTCAAGGAATAAGAAGCTGAAAATCAATAATTGAATACTTGATACCTCCTGCTGGGACACACTCTAAACCATATCAGAAACTTGGCAAGTTTGTATTGGTGCAAGTATATTTTACTGTGAAGTTACACTGAAATATCCAAAATCTAAAATAAATAAATAAAATTAAAAAATAAATAGTTTGGTTTGGCTTGTCTGACCCAGAAGCTATAGGCTGTTAAATGTAGTTTGGATGTTGCAGTAAAGTTGTCCTTTGCTTCTGCAGCAGAAGCAACTGCTGTTTGTCTCCTCCTCCATTTAATCATGCTATTGACTTTACGTGTCTCTGTCCCTCTTAAACTCTTTGACTCCGATTTTCCTCTCTCCCTTTATCTTACTGTCTCGTCTGCTGAGATAAGCAGAGACAGACATTCCTGTGTGTGTGTTGTGTGTGCGCTTGTTTATGCAGCCTTTCGCTTTTATTGCTAATTTAGGTGAGAGGTGATCCATCACATAATGAAGCATGTAGTAAATTGTGTTTGTGCGAGTGACTGGGTATGTTTGTGTGTGAGTGCGTGTGCTTGTTTTATTGCCATCCTTGAGATGTCAACAACCTGAATATTGTATGAAGGGAATTACATCTAAAACTCACACACACACATACAGGTTGAATGATGAGTGGAACAAATGCATGTTTATCCTTTTAGCTTCTGCTGTTCTGTAATTCATGTTGATGGATGAGTAATCAGCTAATGATATGAGAGAGAGAAGGGAAGAGGAAGGCAGAGAGACAGAGAGAGAAAGAGGGAAGAAGCAAGTAGAGAAGGACGGTGATGAAAAGAGGACAACAGGGACAAAGAGTGAGACAGACAGGCTGACAGTGATGTACTGATCTGATAAGCTGGATAGATATCAGTGCACATAATGACTTTATTTTATGATAAAGTTATTAACTTTATTTAAGTCTTGGCCAGATGTGATTCACCCACATTAAATATTGTTTCTTGCTATTTTATAACATCTCAGTTTTATAACCTGTGCATGGCTTTGTTCACTAGTGTCCTCGTTCATTTTATTAGTTTAATTTACTGATAGGCCAATAGGTCAAGCTGAACTGTAAGAATACCCTCAGCTGCACAACCAGGCAAATTACTTCAAATGGTCTCTTGTGTTTGCAGACTGTAATTTATTTATTAATTGATTTATTATTTAATCCAACACTTAATTTTTCCTTTTTTGCCTTTATTAGACACTCACTAGAATTACCTTTGTTGCTGAAGAAGTACTTTAAATTAGATTAATTGTTAGGCAACATGTAATGAAGAAGTACCACTTCCTTAACCTTAACCTTGGAAAGTGTAAGTCATGCTAATACCAACACAGTCTGATTTGTCTGGGTTGTGACTCTGAGAACGAGGGGTTTACCATGCAGAATGCATGAATCAGGGATTAATGGTTTAACACAGAGAAATGAAACATTTTCATTTAAAAAAGAAAAAGGGATCTTTGCTTTCAGTTCAGTACTCTGTTTTGGAACTGGGATCAGTGCCTCCCTGACAGACCTGGAGGGCTTTCAGTTATGTTTATACTTAAGGAACAGCTTGACCTCTGACCTTGACAATTCAGTTATTTCAACAGGCAGGTAGAGATACCAACAGACAGCAGACTGTTTGTTTATGGCTTTGTGGTTTATTTGCGCTGTCTTTTGTCTTTTCTGTCGACCTTCCCCCTCTGTCTTCCTCCCCGCCTTCCTCTCTGTCTCTCTCTCTTTCATCCCATGAATTTTGCATGGACTGCTAGATAAACTAAGTACACATTGAAAATCAGCCGTGACCTTTGCTGATGAGCTCAAAGCTGGAGATCACTGTTATTTCACTCTGCTTTGAGCTCAGGGCTCAGAACCCTTCTCCTCGACAACTATGGAAATGCTGCTTCCTGGATGTGGAGCTGACAGTCAAGAAGGCAGAGCTGCTAGAAACCAGCAGGTCCCTTTGGTTTAATTCACAACTAATGCTTTGCAGTTCAGAGACCCTGCATGGTAGAGTAGCTGTGCTGCCAGCAAAACCAGGGCTTCCTGTAAAGAACAAAGGAGAAGTTCTCTTGGTGACAGCTCTAAATATCAATCGTGGTTTTCCTCAATTTAATGCCAAAATAAAAGCTTGCAAATTCACTGATGCTATCAAAAAATCTCTCCAGAATTTATTGGCTAATCTTACAGAAATGCAAAGGTGAGATCTTTATCGATAATATCACTTCAATCAAATGTCGGATATTTCACACGGGAATAAAACTTTCCAAACGTTCATTTTTAATGCAACCTCTGGCTAAGTATGTGACACATGTTCAGACAGTGGCCCTGAGCCTGTCACTCCCCACAGGGACCTCCTAGTTCAGCACGGCAGAGACTGGGGAGTGGCAATAAGAATTTCCCATTGAGGTAAACAGACAACAGCCAACAGGTGGATTACATAGAGAGCATCACCCCACCCGATTAACTTCACAGTGATCAGCTACAGGAAGTTCAGAGGGTCAAAACTCACATTAACAAGAGATTTAAATACAACCACCACAAGATAAAGGCATTGTGCACGAATGAGCTGCACGCACAATGTGTTTGACAATTTAGCTAAAACCGAACCTTGTTTTCCTAACCGTAAACCTACAATTAACAATATTTTGGGGCAGCTTGAGGGCAGCAGACAGAGGTAGTGAACATAGTATTGATATATTATCATCTTTTTAGGTTAAATGGGAAATATCTGGCTTTTAAAATGTTCACCAGCTAGTGGCTAACTGCCTGTGTCTGCTGTTTGGTGCTGTGCAGGTAGTGCACAGTGGGTTTTTAGAGCATTTCTGGTTTGGAAACAGCTGCCTAATGTGGCCAAAAATGATGCTATGACAGCAGTGAGAGTGAACTAAAACACTAAAGTTGTGGGCCAGGAAGCTTAACAATGAGCTCAAAGTCACTATAAATCTCCATAAAGCTGAGGGGAGCTGCTAATTCAAATGATAATTCTCTGGGAGTTCATCACATTGGGGGGAATTAAATGGAGTAGGAGACAAATGGTACATGCTTCTGTTCATGACTTTGTTGCAACATATAGCCATGTAATCAAAACAGTGACAACATTATCATTTCATTTTGTTATTATAGTTCCTCACAATGCAAACCCCAGTCTCTGGCGTCCTCGCTCACCCGAGAAGAAAAGGTTTTCACCTGTCATACTCTACACAGAAATTACATTTCCCTTTGGCAGTACAAATGTATGCATAGTACATAAACATAATTTGTAGGAGCAATTTATCAGGCAAGACAATGATAAAAGCATTATATAAAAGCAGTCCATTTACCATTTCGTATGTAGTATGGAGACATCAAAAAGTCTTTTCTTCCTTTGTTCTTAAATATCATGCAGCACCCTTCTAACACAGACCTGCTGCTTCAGAAAGCACAATGAACCGTGTCTCTTGACTTATACAGAAAGAGATTACTTTTTGTGTCTTACTGTCTGGTAGAGTCCTCAAGTCCTCAAGACTTTCTTGGACTTTCCAAGTCTCTCTGCTTGAAATACCTGCTCAAATATCTTTTTTTAACTTTTACTCAGGTTTTGAGTTGCTCTCTCTGGTGTGAGGAAAACCCTAATCAAATTACACCTTCATTGCACACACTTCATATTTCAAGTTGTCTCGATGGGTATATTTTTACACTCACATCCCGCAGTTCAGTTAAAATTTTTAGGATACTCTCGGCCTCAAGTGCTAAGAATTTTCATTTGATCTTCAGTTTATCTGTTTTTCTGGAATGACTGATTATTCACAGCTGTTTGATTCCAGTTTGGATATACCAAAGTGGTAGAATTCTGTTCTGTTTACCAGGGAATTTTAATAGCGTAAAGTTTGCAAAAAATGTCTGTTTCATCTCAACTCCTTCTCTCTTTATATCTCTTTCCTCAAATTGTTAGGATAAGTACATTGACACACCTTCAGAAATAGGTTTAAATGTATATCAAAAGGCATTCAGCTCTGCTTTTCAAACAACAAAGGGGGAGGAGGATACAGGCCATCGTATCAACATCCTAAGCTGCTGCTTCTCGTGACCTCTCCTCCTCTCTTTTCTCCCCCTCCAGCTTCCTCCCTTCTTCTCCTATCATCCCCTCTATCTTTCTCCTCTATCCTATCTCCTTTGGTTATGAGAATGGAGCAGCAACCTATCAGAGTCTTTCATCTCTGATCAGATATGCTGTGCAACCCATGTCACACTGCAGAGGGGAAGCAAATGACAATTTTATTTTAAGGCCTGGAGAACATTTTGAAGAGGAGAGGGAGCCACATAGAAGAATCAAAACAAAAGAGACAGTCCAGCAGACTCAAGCTGTACATTCTCTCAGAAAGGCTTGTTTTCTGTTGTCACACACAAAAGACAAGGGGCGTTATTTTTCTGTAACACACTTGCAATTCATTATACAAAATTACAGAATAAAAAGTTAATTAGCAGGAGATATAATTATTCATTTCATCTGTCAAAAGTGACTCTCACCACCAAATAAAAGTGAGAAGTCTGCTACCTAACTAATCTCAGACCTAAGTGAATCTTGCCAATGTAGAACCAGTGATGATGATCCATATGATGTATATTTTGATCTGCCCATGTCTATGGCTGTCTGCATGTAGCACAAAACTTATGATTTTATTGATTGTACCCTATGTGACAATTAATATGTAAATGCATCTCAATGTGGTATAAACAGAGCAGCGTTGGACCATATCCAAACCTTTAATTAGCCCTAGCATTACTTAATGTTGTGGCTAAACAGTGTATATTCTGTGAGTGGAAGTGGTTTATTATATTAGTATAGTTATAGTTATAAATTATAGTTATTATATTTTAAATATATTATTATGATTCAATCTTTTTTTTCTTTTTACACACTAACAGCTGATTGTGTATTAGGCACTGACACATAGGTCACACAGGTGACTTACACTCTAAACTGGGTCTGAATACATTCTGTGTAGACACACATGGAGGACTGAAGCTGCTGCTGCGCTGTTATCATGCTGCTCTCGCTAGGCAGAATCAAAGTATAGCCAGGCCCAGCATCAGCCTCTGCAGCACCCATAGGACAGTAGCCATGATACAAGACTGACCCCATGACACTGACCAAACCTCCTTTATAATGATAATTAATCAATATAGAAATCAAAAAATATACTATATGGGCTGGTAAGAGATTTTGAAAATCACGTAGGTTTTACAAGGCCTTGATTGAACCCTTTTAGTTTGACTTATAGAAACTGCCATTTGAAAATTACAGATAATATGAAAGATGACAGGAAGAACACTAACTGATAAAACATAAAAACAAGAATTTGTGTGATGTGACAAAGCTGTCAGTGAAACATTAATGCAGCTCCAGCTGTGATAAGAGTCAGTCTGTGAGTGACGCACAGGCTTTGCTGTCTTAATTGCACAGTTGTCTCTGAACTGTGACAGAGAATTACATTAGAGAGAAGTGACACACAGGATGTGACTTATATACTCTGCATTAACCATCCTCGTTTGTCTCATCTTTCTACTTCCCTATAGCTAACTCCCTGTAAAACCTCTGTTGTTTTCTTCAGCTTTTGTAACTTTTTTCCAACCATGCCTCTCTTCCCTGTTCCCTGCTTTCATTGGTCAGGTTATCTCTGTTTGTTTGATATAACCACAGGACTTGTGTTAATATTGCTTCTGCAATTTAAAAAAAAAAACTTTATGTCCAATATCAGAGTAACGAACAATATTAATGTCTTAAAAACAATTTCCACTGTCTTGCCTGTCTTTAACAAAGCATTTTACTTGACCAACTCTTGACCTAAACTTAGTTACTGTTTCATACCAAATGGGTGTAACTTATTTTTAAATTCCTTTTTTGATTTGATAAAAAAAAAAAAATTACCTTTTCTTTCATCTTTTCAGAAGATGCCTGTTCCAAGACAGAGTCTATTTATTACTCACACCAACTTTATCCTGAAGGGGACATGAACCTGGTACCCCATTTCATGGCAATCAATTCAATAGTTGTTGATATTTCCCTCAAAACCACATGCTAACCTCGTGGTGGCACTAGAGCAAAAGTCAGGGGATCAAGTCATTAGGGATATATCCTCTGGGGATATGTGTCCGTATAAAATGTCATTGGCAACTCATCCAATAGTTACTGAGATATTTAAGTGTGGCCCAAAGTTATTTCTTACAATTTGAAGTTATTCAATAAACAAACAAGAATGTCTGAACTTTGAGTTTCCTGTCAGCCTTTTAAGCTAAAGTGGATATCAGACATTGCAGTTTACAACATGTCATGTCAGTTATTGGGCACTTTTAACCAGAATACCATTAAGTGGACAAAGTGCACAGTATACAGCATTTTCTGCCTGTGGGGTGTGTTATTTAGTGCAGAGATACAAAAAAAAAAAATTCACACAAACCCACTTAAACATTCATACAAACATGAACCAGTGAGTTCAGGCCTGTGTGTCAGTTCAAACTCTGACATTTCTCTTTGCATTAGTCTGTTGATGCTTTTATCTTGGATGATGTCAGAACAAAAAGCTATACTTACTTGGTCGCCAGCATTACAAGCAACCACTCTTTAAAATGTCAAGTGTCTGAGCTTTAGTGGTCTGATAATTTTCTCATAACCACAGAAAACCAACCTGACAGAGAGTGCTGAAAAGACAAGACAATGATCTTTTAGAAAAGGTTGAGATGTTAGATGTAAGTTAGATTTCTTGCTCTTGTGCTTGTGTTTCTTCAGAAACACACACAAACTCAGTTAACACATGAATCCAGGTTTCGTATTGGAAGATTTAAATCATGAATGAAGGTATTCATGAGCTTTTTTTTTACTTTTTATTGTTATGTTTAGTCACTCACAGCACTTGGTTAAAGTTAGGAGAAGATCATGGTTTATTACAGAAAAAGTCAGCAGTGACCTCAGACACCTCATTTTTGCCTAGCAACAGCAGGTTCTGCAGGTTCATTGCATGTACTGTCATTTGAGTTTACTGTGTAGTAGGTGGCTGAACGTGTGTGTGTGTGTGTGTGTGACTTTCAATGTGAGGTTGAGGATTAATTAATGATTCTCAGGCTTCAGCACATGTCCACCTTTTTACTTTCCTAATTGGCACTTTATGTGGCTGACTACCTTCACCTCACCACCCACACACTCTGTATTCATTAAACACACGCACCTAAACAGGAGAGTGCATGAATGCTTCACTGTCATTATGTACACTTTCATGCAACATGTCAGCTGATCAAAAAAAGTTTCCTGAGGGAATACAAAACTGATTTCAACCTAGAAATGAAGTTTTAAGAACATGCAGGAACAAGATTTCAAGACAAAATAGTAAAGTGTAATTGCAGAAGAAGGCTGCTGTTATCAAACAGGAGCAGAAGTAGAGATTATTAAAAGACAAATCCTGTTTATTAATTCCCAATCCCAAACATTTTTTCTAATGTAACAGTGCAGTTTGCAAATGAGGTCAGGTTGAATTTATGTCCATTCAGGTAAAAGTCCTAAGAAAATATTCAAACCGTTGTTTATTCATTACTCTCTGCTAACTGTTCAAGGTGTTAGCCTTGTGTGGACAGTGTTTTCTTCTTCTCTCTCTGGACCATCTTTCACAATACAAGTCTGAGAAGTCTTGTGAGTTTGTTGGAGTATCTTCCTCCTCCATGTTCATGTGACCTGTCAGTCCAAGACCTTTTTATGTCAGTTCACTGCATCATAGGCGACAGACAGGCACTCATGTATGATTCACTCATCTTTTATGTCTCCACTTTCTCCTGGGTTTAAAAGGGTGAGAGAGAGGAGGAGGAGGTGATGTACATGTTTGTCTTTGGTGTCTGGATGTGTGTGGGTGGTTCTTTGTCACCTTGGTGTGCATGTGTAACTCTGTGCATTGTTCGTGCCTTGCTGTTGGAGAATCTGTGACAATAAAAAGAAACTCCTGACTTTTCTTGACAGTGTTTCTCATGTTTTGTGGTGTGTGCTCTTTCACTTCTATTTTTGAGACTGAGAACATTTTACATTTTTGATCGTGAAGACATTTCTGGGAATAGTGGACCTTTTGGAAAGTGGATATTTTTATAAAGTGATGATAATTCAAGAAAATTAATGGCTATTTAAGAGAGTGAGGACATTTTTAGAATGCATGGAAATTTTCTAGAAAGTGAGTCTCGGAAAAGTGAGGGCATTTTTTAAAAGTATCAACATTTTCATCTTATGCTCATGGCATAGCTATAGGGGTGGCAGTGTCAGTCGATGAGTCCACCATTTTGGTCCCAAATGAAATACCTCAAGGCATACAGAATGGATCACCATGGAGTTTTGTACACACATTCATGGTCCCTACAGGATGAATCCTATTAACTTTGGTGATACACCACACTCATAACGTTAAACTAACATGGTAAACATATTACACACCATAACCACTTAACATCAGCATGCTAGCAGGTCAGCATGCCACCATGAGCATTTAGCTTAAAACACAAAAGTGCTTAAGTGTGGCCTCACAGAGCTGCTAGCATAGAGGCAGACTCTTAGTCTTGATAAGAAGTGAGGACATTTTTATAGTGTTACTGTCTTTACAAAGTACAGACAATTTTTAAACCGCAGGACATTTGAGAAAGTCTGGATTATTTTTGGAAAGTGACATTTGAGGGAACTGGGGAAACGGTGGACCTTTTGGGAAAATGAGAATGTTTGCAGAAGGTGTTGGCATCTTTTGCCATTTGCTGACATTTTTGATATTGGTTAGCTGTGAAGACATTTTGTGAAAAGTGAGGACTGCTTAAACCATTGCAAAAGGAATATCGTGAGTAGAGTGAAGACAAAGTTATACATCAAGGAGGACATTTTGCCTGATCTTCCCTCCGTCATTGTTTGAGGGTTAAGATTTGGCTTTAGTATTGTGGTCAGATTTTAATAAGATACAAGTGAAAGGCAAGTGAATATACTACAGTATCTCAATCAGGGTCCTCACAAATACAGTAAAACGCCTGTTGTGTCTTCATGTTGCCCTAATTTCTACATTAGTTTGTTGAGGTTTTAACAAATAAGATCAGACAAAAAACAGCTTGTTATTTTTGTGTTTCATCCATTTCATCGATTTGCTTTTCGAATGACTGAATTAATGTGTACTTGCTTGGTAAATGTCTTGTGTGTTTGTAGAACAAACACTGAATCCATCTGTATTTGAAATGAACAGAGTAGTTCATGTTATTTTTCTGTCTTTGATCCATTCAGTTTACTGACTTTGCCAAATTCGGAGCTGTTTGGTCTTCTACATGTGCTTATCTTCCTTGGCCCCTCTGTGCTCAGTGTTTACGCTCTCTTTCTGTCTCTGCTCTGTCTCTTTCTGTCTTCCCTCAGCTGTCTGTCATCCATCCATCATGCCATCATCCCTATTTTCACAGAGCTGTTGCTCAGCTCAGTCTGTGGTTGGGGGTCTTAAGCGGCCTCTGCATGAGGCTGATGGATCATGGCAGTATTGCTGATGTCTGATGATGCTGTTACTGTGTGTGTGTGTGTATATATGCATACCTATTCAACATTAAACCCACCTGTTGTTGTACACTCACCAACAGTGGGCCAGCCAGCCAAAAGGGGGCAGCAGGGGTGTTAAAGCACGGGGCAGGGCCAAGCGTACGCTGGACAAAAATGCAGCTTTACAACTGTAATACTGGTGCCTGAGCCAACAACTTCAAAAAGTAATCAGGCAGTGGCAGTGTGGAGGCACAGGGCAGACAGCTAACCAACTGATCTTTTGGCCAATTAATCAGGTGTCTCCCGAGCTGCATGCACCCCAACAACCTCCACCATGAAGACAGGGCAGCTTGTATGTTGCCTAAGAAGCAAAATGTTGGGAGGGAAAACCTTCACACTGCTCTCTCGTGTTTGTAAAAAAAATCTTCTTACATTTGTTTCCCTCTCAGAAACATCTTCATCTGAAGAATGTTTGAACTGACTAACATTATGTGTCTGCAGTCACACACACACACATACACAACCCACCCCGGCAAAGAGGTGTGACAGATGAAGCTAGCTGTTATCTCCAGTCCCTCCCTCCTGCAGTCTCTTTCTCCTTCCTGCCGCCTGCTCTCCCCTGTCCTCTGCCTGCCCTATGTCTTCTCCTTTTTTCCTCCTCAACCTTTTCTTTCCATTCATCTCATCCTCCCATCTTTGTTTTCTCCTCCTTTCCTCCCTCCATCTGACCGTCTTTCCATTCCTTTGACCCTCCTCTCCTTGTCCAGCCTCCACTTCTCTACATGTTTGTCCTCCCCCCTCCTCCTCATTTTGTATTCCTCTCTCCTCTCCTCTCTCAGCTGACATGCATTGAATGTAAAAAATGCAATTTGAGTGCAGATCTTGTTCAATTCAAGGTTGTCAGATTGGATTTCATTTCTGTCTGACTTGTACCTGACAAAACCCCTCCCCCCTCTGTTTCTTCCTCCACCTCTCCTCCACTTCTTTTCTTCCCTCGATCCCCATACTTCTTTACCTAATACAGTCGTGACGAGAATAAAAAGCATTTTGCCATGCTATCTAGTAGACTTGGTCTTAGTTTTTAGTTCAGTTTCTTTTCCTACATTTTTATCATTATGTTACTGGCTTTTGTTACCTCCTCAAGTGTCTTAATCTTGTTTTAAAATATATCCTCTTGGTCCAAACATAGGAAAGAAAAATTCCTCTAGAAATTCCACTTAAAGAAATAGGGGTCATATTGAGGACTAGATATTTACACACTCATAACAGCAGATGTTCTCCTTAAATAAAGGGAGTACCTGACCGTTACAGAGCCTGTTACTGTTTTCTTGACTGCGACCAGTAACTTCCTGGAGCCCCTGCTGGTTGCCTGGCAACAACTCAGAGCCTAGAAGAAGCCCGATCCGTAACCTCCCATTAAAAAAAATTAATAATAAAATAAAAAAGTAAATTGCTGGTTTTACTTTTATGCTTTGGTTTTTGTGAAAATGAAAAAAAAATCTGCTAATTAGTGAGTCTTAGAGTGCTGGCAGATTCTGTTACTATTTCACAGAACCAGGCTACAGCTGTTTCCTCCTGTTTAGAGTCTTGGTAAAATACAACTGCCTTGTGTGTTATCAAATCTTCTATCTTGTTGCAGCTTCCCATTTTAAGTCCACACTAACTGCCTCTTTTGCCCACTTCGCTTAAAATGGTACGAATGTTTTTGGCGGCAGGTCGTATCTGCTGTTCCTTAAGAACTTGGTGACAGGCCAAAGTAAAACTTGGCTGCTGTTGGTTTGTGTACACAGCAAAGACCATTTATGAGTAAAGAGGTTTTCAGAGTTACAACAGAGTCACCTCTCTAGAAAGTCACATGGATCCAGCTAATTTTTTTCCCTTATATTCTCAATATTTCAAAATGATCAGTGTAATATTGATTCAGAACCATTTCTTTAGAAATAAATTTAGTAAATTTAGCTCAGACACCTGTTATTTCTCTGTCCCTGATAACATTAATAACACTGCATATCATCTGCTGCTATATACAGTATTAATTTTTACTAAGTATACTGAGCATCAGACAGGATGAATTCATGCCTGCCTGTGAATGTTATTGATATAGTTCAAAAGCAGCATTATTATATGTTGTATGTGCTATTTTTCTTCAATAAATATAACAATGTTTCACATTTACTGTCCCAACTTGTTAATTAATAATTCATAATCATTTTTAATTGAATAATCACTGACACTGTTGCTTATAATGAATATTCATTCTGCCAAGGATTGAAGACATTTGTCTGACTGTTGATCATCATTATCCATGTAGGCTCTGTTAACTAGCTAATAAAGATCTTTACTTTATAAAAATATATGTCCAAATAGTAAAACACAGCAATCCTCTCACTGCAAAGAAGCAGAGAGAAGAAAAAGATGGAGTGAAACCACATAGCCCCCAGCCTCATACTCTCCCCTTCTCCCCTCTGTCTTATCGCTCTCCCACCCTGATCTTTGTCTCCAGTTGTTGCCATAGTGACACACGAGTCCCACGAGACGGTGCCAGTTAGCAGTAAATTGACTCTCCACAGTGGCACACACAAACACCTCTGAGCCCATACACAGAAGCATGTGAAGTACACTTCACTGACATGACCACGTAAACAAATCTTTTACATGTAGAAGAGCCTCCTGTTACACACAGTTAGATTCAGGAGGTCAAACATTAACATTTAGTATCAGGAGAAACATTTGTGTTACAACACTGAACTGGGACTAGACCACCTGTCAGTCAGTGAGGAAGCAGAGGAACCATGGAGATCATAAACGACATTTCCTGGAGTCTCTGCTGATTGTCTGGTAACCTCATGGTGCCGACAAGAGTCTAGAAAGTGTCTGTGTCCCACTTAATCTCCCTAAACCACAAAATGTCTGTTGTAAACTTTTGGACAAATGAAACAATCAAGATATGACCTATTGGTGAGCTTTAGAGGTGCTGGTTGGTGAATTTTGCAAACCTTTTTCAGTCTTTAAGCTAAACTAAGCCAATGCAGCTAATGAGCTGGAAAAATATGGCAGCAATCAAAAAGATGCATTTAGGCAAGTTACATAGAGTTTACTTACATATTTGTTTGTGAGCGCAGACACAAACAAAAAATATGATTGTGGTTACTTTGCTGGTCTGGGTATCTGAGTGAAAAGATTGTGACTGTAACTGTAGAACCATGACAATAAGCATGAAAGGTTACACTCCTCTTTGTGACAGGTCTAATGGTAACTATGCTCAAGTCTAGTCGTCTGTCACCTGTTTCCTGGCAACACGCTTCCTTAAGACAAACTGACCAGCTATCACAGTGAAGCAGCACATGTTAGAGGGTATGTGTTTCAAGGTAACAGCTGCTTGGAGGAAGACTTTTGATATCTTTATATACACCACCTGCAGCATCTGTGTCCCACAGATTGTAACAATACCACCAGAAATTTTTGTACCAAATTATTTTGGTTGCTTCATAGGCAGAAACAATGTCATGTTACCACCTGAGAAGGAATCAGTATTAATCAGAGCAGTCAGCCATTGATCAATAATCCAGTCCCAGTGTTTTCCTGTTTTGGTTCATATGTGAAAAGTACGGCTGAAACAATTAGTTCACAACATTTTTAAGCAAAAATGACAAAAATACTCCTCATCTAGTTTTTTAATTGACCACTAATGAAGTCACTCAAATTAGACAGTTGAAGACAGTTGAACAGATGAAGGTCTGACACAGTGACACTATGTGTCTGACGTGTGTGTCATACACTACAGTCCACGCTGTGTTCAGGGAATCACCCCAGCTGTCTCCAGTCTGTGAGCTGAGAGGGAAAATGCATCGGCTTCAGGGAATCATCATCCTTTTCTCTGAGATCTGTAAGTGTGAGCTGAGATGGCAAAGTCATGTGTGTGTGTGTGTGTGTGTGTGTGTGTATACCTGTGGTGAGCAGGAAATCACTTCAGCTTTATGAGATCTGTGGGTGTGAGCTGAGCTGAGAGAGTAAATTACCCTGCACGGTTGATACTGACTGTGTGAGTGAGCATTTATGTGTGTTTGTAACTGCCTGCGTGTGTTTGTGTGTTAAGTGTGCATCTTAAAATCCCTGCTAGAATCTTCTCCCCTCCGAGCCATACACAGAACTTCAGACAAATCTAACATCACCGCTGTTATCTATTCTAACATGAACAGTATTTCTGTCAATACAACCCTGCCACCATTGCTTCCTGCTGTCCTCTTTAAATGAAGCCCATGTCAGTAAAAGCCACACCCTCAAATGTCAGAGTAAAATTCTGAAATATAACTTCCTATGGGATTACATGTGTCCATGTGTAGGAAACATGTAGGAAACACGTGGACACTGTTACATGAATGTACAACACAATGGAGCACAGGGCGAGTCACCGAGAGGTTGAACTTTTGCAGCCAAGGAAATAACCTCACTGTTCACCAATGTGCCACTGCTTTCACACCATGTGACAGCACAAAAATACAGCCCCTTATCTCCTGCTCTGCATTTAACCTTGTGCTGGGGTCGGGTCTTACCTCGTCTGATTGCTTTTGAAACTTTTATGGATAATGACCCAGGAGGCTTATTGAGACATGAGACCAACATGTTAAATTGCTGTCACATGTATATATAAGTTTGAGCCTGTAAGTCTGTCATGTTCTTGCCTGCAGGTTTAACTAACCAATTAAGTGCTCTATTATAATGACACTGTGAATCTAAAGGGTTTCAGACTATAGGCACTAGACATAGAACACGTGAACATGCTCTGAATAATATATTCTGATTCTGAAATAGAGGCAGTAGAAACCTTGTGTGCTCTCTCAGAGAGAGAAGGGCTGGTGGGAAATTTTCATGGCAGAAAGAAAAATGTCTAAAGAAAGCTTCTAAAGCATAAGCTCCAAACACTCATTGTTTCATCTGAATGTGGCGAAATATGTCAAACATCAGCAAAGTTCAAGAGTCAGTTTCAATTTAGCCATATTTTGGAAGAGTAATCACACTGCAGGGGTGCTGCCAGCATACAATCAATCTGCCATTGTATTTTGATTTTCCAACATATATCATTATCTAGCTGAATATTTAACGGTAATATTCATACTGTAGTCCTGAAACTGTCCAAAATACATCAGTCCACTTGGGTCCTGTGGGTTGATGAAGCTTTGTTCAGTCGTAAATAGTATGTCCCAGAGGGTGGTGGAGAGGGCGTCAAAATATTTTCATAGTACATGTAGTTCATATGCAAAATGCACAAATGCATGATGAGGAGGTATCATTACCATAGTCAATGTGAGCAGCAGGACTCACTGCAGTTTCCCTGTACAGCAGGGAGAAGCATTATAATAAGCATGTTCCATTATCCTGCTGGAGTACTGAGATCATCAGTATAAATTATATGGTGTATACTGTATCATTACTAGCAAATCTGAATATATGCACAAACATTTTTAAACAGTCAAGTACATAACATGCCTCAGTGTTATATACGTCCTACCTCACCAGTAAATCACAGCATCAAAACACACATACTGACACACTACTCATTACCAAGACACTGATGTGACCAATGGAAAATATTATTAGATGTAATTAATATTGAAAAGGAATTTTGTGTTCCGAACAACACAAGGTATTTGTTGGAATATTGAACTTGTTTTATTAATAAAGAACACGAGGGACTGAGAGACTTTCATCTACAGCAGTCTGACAAACATCAGTGGCTATTTACACAGCTGCACTGATTAGATCAGTTCTGGGATCAGCTAGTTACTGTTGCAACAGTCATGGTGACTGGTTTATATGAGAACACATAGTGTATAACAATTATTATTCAAAATGATATTATCAGTAGTATATATTTTGAATATTACATGGTTACATGAAACTCATTTGTTTTAGTTTATAACCTGCAGTATCATATAGTGCAACACAAGGTAAGCTGGCTGAGGTAGTTCTAAGCTTTTTCTTTTAATTTTTTAAATTCTTTTTTTTTTTCATGTATATATTTATGAATAAAATGGTTGTGAATGCAGTCCTGTAGGTTGAACTCTAACTTCTTCGTCACCTCAGCTTTTCATGGTAAACACCGTTAAAATAATATAAATGCTCATCGACATGAAAAAACAGAGCCTATATCAAAATAACAGTAGATTAGACTGACTGGGCTTGTAATTGAATTTGAGTGGACTGTAATGGTGGACTGAATCTGATTAGGATAATAGGTTCTGTTTTCAAGCAATAGCCCTATGACCTAATTAGAGAGAGTCACTGCAGCTCAGTGTTCATCTGTAATAAGTATTGTTTTAAAACTGGTTTAAAGATGCATGTAGTAATCTGTTTTTTCACAGGCTGTTTAAGACGTGTGTATCACTCATACAGGGATATGGCCTCATGCACATCCAAAAAATAAATAAACAAAAAATGACTCTCTCCCTATTCAAGCAGAGAAAAGAGCAACCTTAAACCTGACATCACACAGCAACTCGTATCTCTCCTCAACCCTGGAGGTCTGGAGAGAGAATCTTGTGAAAAAAAACAATGAGATTACAGGATCATTTGAAGCTGCAGCCAGTTTGAAAATTCACACCTGAGCTGAAACAGTTAACATCAACAGTATTGCTTAGTGGTTATTAATTTAAATGAATGAATTCAAATGACTTCTGTAATTATGACAGGATACTTAGTACCACTGATCTGACTGAGAATCAAAATCATTAAGACAGAGAGCCAATTTACAGTCAGTAGTGAACCTATGTGACTCACTGATGAAGAGTGGCTCATCTGGCCATATATTAAAAATTAAATAGAGAGAAATCTTTTTTTTTTTTCTTAGGGGCTGATGAGAATAGACTAGTGCTAAAAGCAGAGTGAATAGTTTAACATTTATTTAGGTTTTCTCCATGAAGGGCAGATATGCAGTTGTTTGCTTACATATTACCCACAGTGTATAAATCAAGGCTCTGTTGCTGTCAGATTGCTTTGGCCCTTTAATGGCCAAAAATCAATTAATGCTGCAGAGGAATTAGAACCAGTGTGTTGCTTTGGCCACGACTGCAACATTTCCACAATCAATCAAAACTTGGCTTTGAGGGAACGTCCTGTTCCTGGAGTTAATTATAGCAACATAAACAGCTGGCCTTCTGGAAAAGGTCTCTTGATTTTATCAATTATTATGCAATAAAACAATCTGAAGTTCACAGACATGTTGTGATGCTGTGTTTCTTTCAGCACTTCAGCCAACTGTAGCCCAAACAGGCTGAAAGGTGACTGTAATTTTGCTTCTTTTTTTAAAGACAAAGTGATAAATTAAGGAGAAGATTGGTTCCAGTTGTTTGAGTGTCTCCAGCCTCCTGCACTACATGGATTTATTCTCACCATTTCTCACCTTACAACTTCAGCTGCCAACTTTGTGACTGAATGTTGTTAACGCTTTTAAACACCAGAACCACCTACCTCCAGAAACAACCAAGAGCTCTGTCATGTGCTGCCACAAAGTCCTGATGCACAAGCACATGGTGTAAATCAGTAACTTCATGGAGAACAAACTTTAAGTGCTGCATGTTTGTGTTATGATCTTATTTCCCTTAAAATGTACATATCTTTATACAGATATGTATTTTCTCTCTCATTCTTTTGCAATACACACAGTATACACAGTCTTGCAGAATTATGAAATATATTAGCTATGGGCAATGCAGTGCAATGAAATATGTATGTATGATTGAATTTGAAGCTACATATTGGATTGGTTGGTGCAGATTCATCACTAAACATGAATTTCTCAGCAACAGGACAAGTTTGTATTTTTGCCCTTGAGGAGCTGTGTGTGTGTTAGCTGTGTGTGTCTTCCTAACATGCTCTACACATATTGCTGTACCAGTATACAGTATATAGAGATGTGTGTCTATTTTCCTGTGTGTGAAATCAGAGACATGTGTCTGCTGTCAGTGTTTTCTGTTTAACGTGTGGAGATTCTGTATATTATACATAAAACTGAGCAAACGCCTGTGAAATATCTCTGTCAAATTTTAAATGATTCAAATTATTGGTATGATTCTGAGTTGAGATGTAGGGTATTTGATCTTATATATAATCAAAAACAAACAGGTTAGATAACTACACTGAAAGAATGGGCTACAAAGTACAACCTTGGTGCAACAAAAGTGAGTACACCTGTGATCACTGCAACATCACCTGTGATTTCCAGTCAAAGCTAATTGCATGAGCGAGGTTATAAGAGAAGCTGTGAACACCACAGCTTTCTCAGTAGCTGAAACACTTACAGCAGTGGTGAGGAGGTAAAGGAAGAGCCATACAGAAGGAGCATTGACCATGCTCAGAAAATGACACCACAGACAAATCACCATCAGATTGATCAGACAGTGTAAAGAACTCTGCATGAAGTCTGAGAAGAAAAACATTGTTATAAAACAACAGAAAACTACAACATTAAACTTTGCCAAGAACATGAAAACAGACCAGATGGATGTTGGCAGCACATTCTTTGGTCAGATGAAACCGAAATAAATTAGTTTGGATCAGATGGGGTTTGGTGTGGATTTGGCCAGGGCTATCACAGTGAGTGCAGAGTGCTGACCGTGAAACATGGAGGTGGTAGTGTGCTGATATCGGGCAGAAAGTGCAAAGGGTACAGAGGAGATGATGTTTATAGATGGCAATATGAATACAAGTTTGTATTACAGAATGAAGAGATGACTCCCAGTCTCAAGAAGTTTGGAAGGAGAGGAATTTTCCACCATGACAATAATCACGTTGTGATAAAATGAATAAAATCAATCAAATTGACAGTTGTATTTAACATTTTAGTGATACTGACCAGGGGTATTGTATACTGTATGTATCTACTGTGTATGTACAAACATTGCACTGGGTTTTTTTCTCCATTCACTGACCACCAGCAATAACCATTAATAACTACCATTTTATCGTTTGGAGCTGTAAACTAGATTGATTCAGCCTTTAACATGTCTTTAAGTGAGTTCGCCCTCATCTAATGTATATCCAAGCACATAGAAAATACATTAGGTGTGTATGTGTGTGTGTGTGTGTGTGGTGCAGGAGAGGGGAGCAACCCAACTGAGGAAAACTGTTGCAGCCTATTGCAACATTTGCTCACTGGAGCATAAAATATTGCTAGGCAGATGAACACCAAGGGCATACAGTTTCCTAAAAAGAGACACTGACTTGCAACCTCACACACACACACACACACACCACACACACACACATGACAGGGTGACTGACACTGTGACACTCACACAGAGTGACACAGCTTTATAAAAATAGAAGGCAAAGATGAGAACAGCCAGTGCAGACCTGTCTTAGGGCATAGGATGTTATGCAACAATATGAACTGATACTGTAGGCTTTCCACTGGTCTGGGAATTTCTGGAATACTACAGAAAGGGGTTTTTAGATTAGAGTAAGCATTGAATAAAATAAATATACTCAGGATTTTGTTACTTTTGGAGCTTTAGAAATAGTTTGCCTAACTATGAAAAATGTGTGTTGAAGGTTGCGGTAGAGAAAAGGTATTCATGGTATTATGCACAGTAGATGATTTATTTTGTGTGTAAAGTTGACATTTTGGCTCTCAGAGTAGAGGTAGAACTGTCAAACATGGAAATGGCTCTTCCTCTGGAGAGTATGAATGTGCTTCATAAATTTCTTGATAACCGTGGACATAATAAGTAATGATAAGTGGTAGTAGTCCCACAAGAAAAGGGCAGTGGACCATGAATCTTCAGCAAGAATCCAGGGAGTTTTATGAATATCCACAGCATGAGGTGCTGTCAGAACCCTTCAAGGATGACTGTGTGAAAATCCACCTGCGTTTTTATGCTCTTTTTTTAAATTGTGAAATCATATTTGATACTTTCATCTTAGCCTGAGTGGTGCCACTTGAGAGCAAATTCATTTCAGCCAATATGAGGACTAAGTGACAGTCTGAAGTACAGTCACACCTGTCGAACTGCACAGGTTACAGAGCCGAATGAAAGAACCAGTGAGAGAGAGTGCTGCTGAAAAAGAACAGACATGCTCAGCAGACAAACATCCCCTCAATGAATGAAGGTTAAAAACAAGCTTGTTTTTTATTTGTGTTTTTTTTAATAAATGAATGTGGAGTAATGGAAATCAGTTTACAGAGGCTTGAAATTTCCTACAGACAGATACTCCATCACAGTAAACTGTCTTTTTTTATTATTGTTACAGACATGTAGGTGCAATCTGTAACACCCTGGTGGTGATTAGAAGAATCTCAGTTAGGATATTTTCCCGACATTCATTTTCAACTTTTGAATTTGTTTAACAAACTTATCTTAATACTTTCTTAATCTGTTGTCATGGAGATAGCTGAGCCATCTTCACTTCACTGTTGTTTCCATTTGACCTAATTATCTCAATCACAGTATGTTTTTCTATTTGTCACTTTCACTTAGGCTTAATCAAGGTATTTAATGGCTGTGTTTCTGGATTGCATGAATACTAGAGACTGTTGCCAACACCAAGGTTGTCCTGTCACTTCTTTTGTATTCATATGTTTTAGTGGAAAATGTAAAATATTTTAGTTCAATTACTGTGTTTAATGATTGCATTTTGATTACTTTTTTGCACTTGAGTTTCTAATCCTTCTTTCCTTGGGCAGAAAGGAAAATGTTTGCCTGAGGTAGATAACAGCAGTAAATTCTGCCTCGGTCTCATTCTACTCCTCCATTCCTATTATTCCCTTATCTTGTCTCAACTTTTCTATCTCTAAACTCTGTTTCTGGCCAGTTTTCTCATTTAATGTTCCACATCATTTTCTCCCCATTACTTTTCACTTCTCATCCTGTCTGTGTCTCTCTCCCTCCCGTCCTCTTCAGGGGCATCAGGGTGAACATGGTTCAGACAATTTTGTTTAGTTAATGGAGTTGTCAAGGTGTAGAGGGACTTGTTAGCCTGCCTTGTTAGCGAGGAGGAGTGGCTGATTTCTTTGTTTACTGATCAGTGCCACTGCACTCGGCTAGCTTGTTAGTGGCGCTGGAAGAGGTTCCTGTGTTTTCACATCAGCCAGGAAACCTCTGGAGTCAGCCTCTGACCCTCTGGGTAAAAGAAATAACTCACAACAACAGCCACTGTCACACATTTACTAAATACTCAGGTCTGATGACCAATGAAGGCAACCTGAAGGTCTGGCTTTTCTGAAAGACAGATCCACATTTTACATGTAATACCCTGCCCTAGTCAAGATATTTGGCTGTGTTAAAACAAGGCTATAAATGTCTCTTATCAGTGACAAACATTAGGCAAACGATGCTGAAAAGATGACAAAGTCTTAAAAGTTCCATGAAAATGCAGGGCCAGGGACAAGAACTATTTCTGAAGTTGAGGAGGGCAAAAGGAAGAAGGAGCAGGGTTGATTATGTCACAAAATATCAAAATCTATTGCAATGAAATTTCCTGAGCCTGGTCCCAGAGTAGGAGACAGGCATTATTTGACAGTTGACAGTCTAGAGAGAGACAGGACATGAGGCCAGAGAGCGAGGCGTGTGACATGCAACAAGGGTCCCACAGCCAGGACCTGAAGCCCAGACATTATGTGGTATGGGCCTTAGTAGTAATTAATTATCCTGTCAGTACTTACCTTGCAACAGCATTTTTTAAAGGTCACATAATATAACGTATTACTACATCATATGGCATAAGACAACCTCCATCCATACTATGATAATACAACAGTAATACAATGAAATTGGAAAACACTGTCAACACAATATACAAAAATGACAACATAAAGACATAAGCACATGATACAGCATTGAGAAATGTATTACAATAGAACACAGACATGACAGGCCATGGCAGGATGCATCTGACTGAGGTGCCCAGAGTGTCTGCATAAGTGCCTTCTGGGGAATTTACACAAAATAGATTGAATATATGTTTGGATTACGTCAGAGCACATAGTGTCCCAGGGACTGCACGTTTTATCTGTGGGATGAAAATGAGAAATAATGGACTTCTCTGATCAGACCAGAGCAAAGGAGAAACACATTAAGCCAGTGTGCACAGTTGAGGTGGGATTTTCTTCAGTAATTACACATGTAGTCTGGCCTGAATTCACTGTCACCGCTTCACAGCTTCATTAGTTTCATGTGGTAAATTTTGTTTGTCTTAGTTCGGACAGTTCATCATTGTCTTAAATAGACATAGTGTTGATGTAGTCTAGCAACAGAGACACCAACAAGGTGTAATGCTGTAGAAGTTCCAATCAAAGAAAGCAAATTCAAAATTTCTTCTGACTTTGATGTCATTCCATGGCAACACAGCTCTGTGTGTAACAAACAACACATCAAGACTAAAGAATCAAGACTAAAGTCACCATGACAGCCTAGCTTTGTACAAATGCACAGCACATAAGACAGCAGGTTGTGACTGAGTGGTGGCCATGCTCTTCTGTAACTACGCTCCTAGATGAAATTGTAGTCTGTGCATAATTACAGACGGTGGTTCATAATAGATTCCAAGGATATTCTGAATGCTCACTCTCAGGAGAGATATGTGAATTCTCTGAGTGCTTATGGGTTGTAAATTGGTTCAAAGACGTCCCACCGGTGAAAACCTGTTCATGTTACGTTGTGAACATTTCATCTCAACTGTAGTGCAGAGCAGATTAATTAAAACAGAGCGTCACTCTGACTCAGTTGGTAAAGTTTAAAGCAGAAGTGCAGCCCAGGTAATATTGCTTCAGATAGTACAAATCTGCTTCTGAACTGTGCTGCATTTGGGTAGAATTAGTCTCCAGCTCAGGTGGTAAGGTTCTTTATTAAGCTAACGTGCTTTCATCAATATTTATTGCATTGTGCATTAATAAATGATGCTATCTAACTATAAATAACATGAAATATTTCTGTTTCTGTTGTAATTTATGTAATTATCCTTATTTAAGCCTTCTTAATTCATCCATCTCATTTTCCCCTCATCAATCTCTTATTATATCTTTCTCATTATCTCCTTCATTTTCACACTCTCCCTCCTCCCCTCCTCATAGCGCTCACTTTGAAAATGGATCAACCTCCGAGGTCTCAGGAGAGCTCTGTCATCTTATTTGTCTGCCCGCTTCTCCATAATCCAGCTCATTAGTCTTGATGTAGAACAACTCATGTCACTACTAAGTGAGTTTGGCACAGGAGTGGTGTTTCCTTTCATTGAGACAAGGAATGTAAGAGCACTGTGTCCTGGAAACACGGCACATTTGAAATTTACACTGCAGTGTGCTGAGAGGCGTCAAGAGGTCTGTTCATGCAAGGACATTTGACTGAGAAAATAAGAGTTTACGGTCGTTACTTTTCTCTCAGACAAAGCATCATTGCCCATACTCCACCCACATTTGTTGATCATAATGACATGTTCGTAAAATTAGCTTTCTCAGCCCACTGCACCACATGAGCAACACCTAAATGCACCAGGTTTTGGTCCATTTTCTGGAAGTTGTTAATAAGGCAGCATATCACTCACTGAATAAGAGGTAGATATAACTAAAAGTTAATTACAAAGCTTCATCACAAGACGTCTGACCAGCATTTCAAAGAGAAACATTTCAGAAACAACCACTTTTTTGTCAAGTCCTCTCAACCTTGAGAAAACAGTCTGAAGTATTCAAGCTGTCTGTGAATGTTTGCGGTCATCCAGTTCATGGTTTAGAAGCGTGAGAGGAAACTTGCTTTAGATTCTTGAGGATATGTTGCCTCTCAGCCAAACTAGCTGGTGGTGAGTCACAGGCATGTTACCTCTGTAGGGGCAGCTACAGACCTTACATGAGAGTTATTGCTGCACACATATTGTACAGAAAAGAGATCTGTGTCAAACTGGAATAACAGTAGATATGGTCCTTAGCGCTACACTAACAATGTGGTCCTGACATCCCCTCTCAGGCAGTTTAACACTCACTCATACCTTAACTCATTTGACTCTATGATGTGAGGTGGACTAATGACCCAGACCCACATGCGCATTCAATTACTCTCAAGGTGTAAGGGCCGGCTTATGCTCAAAAAGAAGTAACTTGTTTGACATGTTGTCTGACTGTATTCAAAGACACAAGTGTTTATCTCTAATCCCAACAGCCACACTCAAAAGTGTCAGTCTCTTGGAAGGCATTGCACTCTGTTGCACACATGAAAAGGACCAAAAATAGTTGTGGGATGAATTAAAAAAGCAAGCTCTGGCTCCCTCCTCACCTCTTCTCAGTGGGTGTGAATGTTGTATTGTCAATTACAGCCCTCACCCCAATTCCAAAATGAGAAGCTTCTTTGACCCTCTCACATCGCTCAGGCTTAGAGTCAGTGTGCAGGTGCTCTGTCTTTGGTGTTGTCATAATCTGGACATTTCAATTTGGTATGCATGAGTCACTCGCAGGAAGTGCATGTCACAAAAGTAAGAGGCTTCCAGGTAATTTTCCAGACCGATGCTGTGAAAGCTTTGTTTCTCCTTGGTGGGACACAAAGCTAAGCAGTCTGTATTCCTAATTCCTCAGGAAGCACATTCAACCTTTGGTCATTACAGTAAGATACACAGGTACTTTTAATTAAAATGCAAACACACACCCACATGAAATACTCTGAACCTGCACAGAGGGTCACCTTTAATTAAAGCTCACAGGAAATCCAGCATGCACGCAAACGCACTCCTTCCCTTTTACAAATACGTTCCTGCTATGGATTTCCTGAACGAATTAACCTGAATGACCTCCCACTCCATGGCAGGGATTCCTGAAGAGCCTCTGCTTTTCTTTTATTCCACTGCTCCTTTAGTTTTTTACTTTTCTTCTTTTCTTTCATGTGCTCTTTTTTCTCCTTAACTTCCTCTGTCTCCTTCATGCTTTACTTCCTTTACCCGCCTTTTGCTTTCTTCTTATGTACCACTTTCATCTCCTCTGCTTCCATACATCCTTCCCTTGATCCTTTCTCTTCTTCTCATCTTTCCTTTTTCCTGTGCTCCTAAACTCATTTTCTATTTTTTTGTCCCTACCTCTTCTCTCCTCTTTTACCTCTTTTTTTTTCATTTTCTCCTTTTTCTCTCACTTCCCCTTCTCCTTCTCTTTAATCCTCCTCTCTCCTGCTGGCTCTCTTCCTCTCCACCCCCTCATTCTGAAAAAAAGTGACTGACCTTACCAACAAGAGAGAGAGAGTTTGTGTATGTGCAGCCTCTGTTGTGTACACAGTGTGTATGTGGCTGTGTGTCTATGCAAATGATGTTTTGTTTTGTGTGTGTGTGTGCATGTGTGTTTCTGTGCCTGGGGCTTGTTGCGTTGGCAGGTTTGTGTATTTAATTGCAGTCATCTTTTCCTGGTGTTCTGTCTCAAGGGAGTCGTGCTGCTTCTCCTGGAAATGATCAACCAACACAACAACAAAACCTCCAGTCTGCACGTTACAGAATATCGTTAATGATGCAGAGATGTATGTGTTTGTTGTTTTGTTTTGTGAGTGCAGTCATAATCTCTCCTGATTCTCCCTCTCTGGATTCCACTACAACTAGTAAATCACTGTAACCATATATCACAGTAAACAACAAAGATTATATAGCACAGGGCAGTTTTTGTAAAATGACATTGCACTGAACACAAATGTAGGAGCTCCTCCTGCACCACACACACTGTGGAGTTCACATGCTGGGAAACACACTTTTAATGTGGAAGGTTGTGGAGAAAAACAGCTGCAACTAATAATTATTTTCATCAGTTTATCAATTAATCTTAATCTTATCTATAAACTGTCAGAAAAGGCAAAGGATGACATTTTCACTATCACTATCACTATCATATGAGACGATCTGCAAATCCTACATTTGAGAAACTATACCCATCAAATGTGACTCAAACAATTAACTACCAAAATACCTGTAGATTAATTTTCTGTTGATCAGTCTGTCTGCAGAGACAGAAAAAAGCTGCACCACAGTCCACGATTATTTTGCCAAAATGATAAATTAAACACTGTTTAACAAGTACTTGCCTAATTTAAATATTCAAATGGGTTGACATAAAGACAACACAGCAAACCATCTATACATTAACAGCTAGCAAGAGAAGAACTCCACATTCCCAGATTCAAACTTATAGTCTTCAGCCCCAACTGACGCAGACTCGAGTGACATCACTTAACCCAGTTTATCAGACTTCACACAGTTCCCTCTGGAGACTCAAAAGGCTTCATGCAGTAGAACCCCCCCCACCTGTAAGCAGACTTTGATGTGTAGAGTCCGTGGAGTTCCCCTTTAACAAACTTGTGTTCTTTCAGCTAATTGCTTCGCTGACTCTTCCTACCAGAAACAGCTGATTGCTCGCCTCTGTTTTTGCATCACCACATCCATTATTGCTCCCCAGCTCCATTTCAACACATTCACATTAGTATTCTACTATTAACCTATTAACTGTTAAAATCGGGAAATCTTTGTATGAACATATTACATTGACAGTGCTACAGCTTGATTCAACACTTCATACTGCCCATGCTCTGTGGGTATGTTGGAAAGGATAAATAGCCTCATATGTTTTTATGTTTCATTTAAGTTTTAACTGACAACACACCTGTGTCCCTGTTGCAGCAGGTTCTCTGTGTCATCATTAAGATGTCTACCTATCTCTGACATCCAGTACTCTCCAGAACAAAGTCAGAACTGCCAAACAATCCAACTGTTGGTTATGATGTAAGAGACAAAAATGGAACTGGCAGAATCACTTAGTTCTGTTGCTGGCAGTTCTCCTGAATCTGATGTTTGTAGCTTTGTAGTTGCACATCAGACTCCAGAGAGCATTTGACAACATGCAGTGAGGATATTCACATGGTATCCTTGTATGGTAGCCATTTTCATTATCACAGCCTTGTAAATGATTTTGAACTGTTATCAGAAGTATGTTTAGATTCTGATCTCACAAAATTATACAACTGGCAGCTTTTGAAGACAGATTCTCAATGAAAGGGAATATTTCATTTTTGTTTTTATTTTGTCACAGTCCTTCACATATCTTCCAACACTGGTGCAAGCAATCATCGACATCAAAATATTAAGTGGGACTTAACCACCAAAGTCATCTTTAAGTGCTGTGTCAGGGCATGAAAACATGCTTTACTCTGTGTTTCATCCCACCTGACAGAAGCTAAGTTCCTCCTCTATCATCACACCAAGACACATTAACTGACACATCCTGATGCTAAAGCAAATGTGATGTTGCACACATTTCTATCAGATCTTCACAACCAGATGGACAGAGTCACACTGTGATTAAATACTGTGTGGGCAGAGCACAGCTGCAAAACACAGACCTGCATTGCACAGAAGTGTGAAGGGAAAACAGGAGACAAGTAATGCCGGAGTAGATGAACAAATGAAATGCATGCAAAAGAGTGTTGTGTTTTTATTAAATCTAACTTTGAGAGTCATAGTTAAATTATATTCAAATAGCAAAGTGGCTGTGTCTGTGCTACAGCCGAGCCAAAAACTGAAAATCCTTTGGGAATTTTAAGAGTAAACACTCCCAACTGGCTTCTCCTGATTTTCACCAAGGTGGAAAAATTCTAATTATGCTCACCCACATCTACAACCACTATGCTACTGCTGGTGTATATGAAAATTAGGGCAGTTTAAGAGAGAATGGTAAAGAGTAAAAGGGAAAATACAGGTTAACACCTTTGTTCTCTGAAGACAAAACAACAACCTGGGGTAGAAAATACAGAAACAGAATATAACAATGATTGTCCTTAAATGGGTGTTAAACAATACACTGTGTGCAAGTGAATACATTTGTTTGTAAAATACAATTTTTTGTTTCTTAGCTCAGAGCTATGTATTTAGGAGCTGATAATACCTATACTCAAGCATTCAAAAGGAATTTGACGACACAGCCTCTGTGTTACAAAATTCATTGACTTATTGCTCTATAGACAAAGCATCTTTCCAAACTATCTTTAATAATGTAAAGCTGCCCATTTAATTCAGCAAGAGCTTAACATATGGTGGTAATACTGCAAACACAACATGATCCAGATCATAGAATAAACATTGCTTCTAATGGCCCCAAAAAGTCGAATAGAAACATAAAATTACTCAAATGTGTCAGCTGGGAAATACTCTCCACAGTAAACTGTATATTCAGTTCAAGACACTAAACTTGTACTTTCAGGATCATTATCAGTTGTTTACAGCCACTGGTGCCAAAGACCTGAGGAGCTACAAAGGGGATACTGTGTTCACTAGGAGCAGCGGAAACAATTCAGGGTTGATGTCAAAGAAATCCAAAAACAAGGGACTGGGAAGGTAAACGAGAAACTAGACAGGGAAGCTTTCCTGCTTAGGGTGAGAAGAGGCTCTCTCTGTAATTACCCCTCTGTAGTTCCCTCAAGCGCTGCGATATATTAAACCTGTCCTCTGAGACCTGATTTGTTGAAGAGAATTCTGTTTCAGAAAATGGAGAAATGTGGGCCACAAGTTTGACTGACTTTTTAATTTAACCATACAATACTACTATGTTTCATTGCTTAGCTTCTCAGACCCTGTTCCACAGTTTGTGTTGACCTGGAAATTTTTGAAATACTTGAAATCCCTTCACATTCAATAATAGCAGTGGTCATTAAAATGTGGTCCTTAACGCTTCGCACCTGGACTTCTGTTTGATGTGTCTAACTGTAGTACACAGCTCCTTACTAGGCAATGCAATATACAAGAAGAGAGTGCCGGTCTGATGAAACCTTGCAATCTTTACTGTCTTCACAGTGTTTCAAATGGAAGAAGAATCTAACAGAGAAAAAGAGGGGAATAAGATCACATGGGTGTGCTGGAGGATTATTATTATTTTTCAAAGGCAGGTTTCAGAACTCAAGGCCTCTTATTGGAAGATTAAAATGGGTTATTCAATTAATGAAGTATTGGCTGGCAGAGGGTTAAATCTCGCCTGAATTTCTGACCTACTTCTCCCCAGCTACTCAGATTGTGCTGCTGTCAGTCTCAATAAAATAGATGTGAATTAAAGAAGAATAAGGAGATTTAATAATACTTTTTGACCTTTTATAGAGACTACCCATTTAGTGGAGTGTTTAAAGTTCTTTCAGAGTCTTTGGTAGGTCAAACAAATAAGATTAAAGTGGGGTGGCAGTCTGAACGATAGAGAAACAAGCTTTTTGCCTGGAAGGCTGTCAGTTCCAATCACTGGCTGCAACTGACAGACACTCTCATGAATGCTGAGTGCTAGAAAAAGCTTGCACACAGCTCAAGGTTCTGCACAACTGCATTTTCTATAAGTGACTTCTAAATAATTTTTTCTAAATTCATGTTGACCTGTTACCTATTATAATTACTTCATTTATACACCTGTGTGCTATTATATTCTGGAATTTGTGCTATGCACTTGATCTGACTCTGGAGTCACAGTCCAGCACTTACACCCACCATCAACAATCTAGAACTGCAAAAGTCAGAGTGCAACCTCAGAACCAAAATATCACCACATTTAGATCATATGCATGTGAGGCAGGATGATAATAAGAGTGCTTGGGCATGAATTACCATAAGTAGATCAGTAAACACTCCTTTGAACCTTGCAACGATGCTAAGCCAAATAAATTTACTATGCCCTTTTATAGCAAAAACTGCCTGTAGAGACCCGAACTTGAGTGAATGTGCTATTTGTTGCTCCAATTTATCCTGTAAGTCTGTTTTCTAGCTCTTTGTTCAGTGTGTAAAGGCAGCCACCTCTGAGTGGATTATATTGAAGCCTGCTGTTCACACAGATAGTGAGACCACGCCAACACTACACAACAACTACAAAAAAATAGAAAACCAAAACACTAATTAATCAGATAAATGAGCATTCAGATTTAAAAGTAAAATGTAATTAATAACTTTGCTGTTGCTTACGTGAGGCTCTCTATTCATGGAGGTGATAGGTGTGTGTAGAGTGCTAGGAAATGAGAGGTGAGAGTGCTTTAAACAATGAAGTCACCTCCTTTGATTCTTTCTGAAACTAAAACTAATGTGTGTGGACCTGAAGAACATTTCAGACAGTGTCAGTGTGACAGTGTTGAGTCCCACAGTCAGTTATGTTAATGCTGGTTGTAATTTTCCTCCAAAATGAAGTGCACAGTACTCAGCTATATAAAGAGACTGGCTCACGCTTTAGAAAGCTGGGTGCTTCTATTGTAAACATCCTCCCTTCCCTTCAATTACACCTGAGTTGATTCAATTATTAATTCGTTCTTGTGCTGGTGTTAACACTTGTATTTCTGTGTATTGCATCTGGCCACTGTAACACACTTAATTGCTCCCAAGAATTGGCTCAAAATACATATGAGCTTCTTGGCATCAAATAATATGCCGACACTAAATGCTGCTGATAAAGTTCCCAAGAATTATATTAGCACATTGTCAATGGTAAAGTTGTACTGGTTTCATTTATCTATTCATTTACTCGACTCCAGAGTGATTTATTATAAGCCTAACAGAGTGTTGCACAAACTTACATAGTCATTAGGGGAGCTGCAATGTTACTGCGTGTCTACAGAGAGAGATTTAGATAAAGACATGTTCCTATTTTAATGTATCAAGCTGCCTACACAGGCTGCATTTTACTTGTGCTATACATAATAATGGTGTCCTTGAGCATATTACTGAGCTTCAAGTCTATTTTCTGCTGTTTTAGGTGCATAACTACAATGTACTGGGCTCTGAGTGCTGCCAAAACCTACACTCAATACAGTGCCTGAACGCATCCTGTGTAGACACTGTCAGAGTAGTGAAGCTGCTGGCATGCTGCTCACACTTTGACTCCTGTGTATATAAGGTGTTAGAGAGTGCAGATGTGGCTTCAGATGATTTAATTACATCTTGTCTCTATGAAGAGTTTAACTTCTGTAGCATGGGGTTATTTTTTCACTCTCAGATTATTAGAGAGAAGGTATCATTCCAAAAGGATTAGGAATCTCTTAATTCCCAGATGCTGCAAACAACAACATTGATTTCAGGAAGAACTGGGATTCTATCCTGAACAAACTCTCAGTGGAATTGATCCTATTATTAATAGAGGAGCCAAAAAAAAAACAAACAAAAAAACAAACAAGCTCACAAACAAACAAACAAACAAAAGACAGCACAGTAGACTTCTGAATCAACTCCACAATTTCTGTGCTTCATTGTCTATCACCGGCAGACAAGAGCGTGACCAGACATAAATATTTATTTGCAGCCTGAAATGTTCGATGCTTTGTGACAGAATCAGCACAGCTGGCATTAACACACTAAAATGGGGGGCTGATTGAGTAATTAGCTGTGTTGAGTTGTCTGTGTACCAGCTCCGTAGCATACTGATGGAACAGTTTTTCTGTAGAGAAACTATATTTTACATAAGTTTAGTTTTTGGTTCACGGTGTCGTTGTAAAGATCTGCTCTCCAACAGCAGATGAAAGAAGATCTACCTGAAAATGCAGCTTTTTGAATACAAAGGTGAAGAGTTCAGTGCATCCTGTATCAAACTGAAAATAAATAAATACTCTATGCTATACTTTCAAATGGACTCATTCACAGTATCTCTCATAAGTGGTTTATTTTCTAAATCCTTGACAAATCCTTAGTAAGACAAATACAGCTTCAACTAATAACATTAATGCCATACAATCTGTTTGTTTTGGTCCACTTGACTGTGCCAGTTTGAAATGTGTGCCAGGGAAAAGGCCTTTGGGTCTTTACCCTGGTAGACTTTTATCTTGTCATCACAGGGAAAGCTCAGCTAATAACCCTCATGACAGCTTTGTTGTATTTTGCCATCTCACCACCTCATGCCAACAATAACCTTATCAGGTGTTTACTACGTACTGTCACTAACTCACAAACACAACAATGATCTAAACAACATTTCAATGATAAAATAAACAGTGCTGCTCACAGCCTCAAAAGAACTCATGCCAACCATTATTATTAAAGCATCAACTTGTAAACACACACTTCTCCATATTAAAACAGTTAATCAATTTCCTCAGGACACCAAAGCTGTATCTTCCAGATCATGAGCTGTTCACAGGCACCAGTTGCACATCTTGTAAAGTTTTTATTAAGTATTATTTGAGAGCTGATTAAGACAATTTACTGCCATCAAACTGAAGGCTCCTCTATCATTTGGTTTTTTGTAGTTTTTTGCTTTGTTGTCTTTTCTCTGTCTCTGTGTGTCAGTACTATTTTATCTCTTTTACAGTGTGTTTCTAGTTTTCATTTCTCCAGAATGCTCATTCTCAACTTAATTTGAATCAGATGCTTTAGAGGTAAAACTTTAGCACATATACAACACTGACATTGAAGTTGAGGATGTATTTTTTTTCCTCAGTACTACACCGTCTTACTTTCCCTCACATAAAGTGACTATTGCCTGGAGAGTTGTTGTGAAACTAGGAAACAACAGGGAGAATGGAAAAGAACATTAGACAGTTTAAATGGAAAATGTGCCTTCTTCTTTTATCCTCTACTCCTCTACTCTCGCTCTCATTTCTCCTCCTCATTCTCCACAGTGTAACACCACCTCCAACCCCCACAGATGAACAGTTGTCCGTGTCTATTCTCAGCAGTGTTCTGGACATTTGGGGATATGACGGTGTTGTGTTTTAATAACCCTGCTTGTCAGAATCAATCCAAATCTCATCAGACTGAATGAAAAGTGACGGTGAGACGGAAGGAACCAAAAGTCTGTTTACAGCTGTCTGGGAGCTGTCCAAAACAATCCACTGAACTGTCCTGGGTCAGTTTTCACCTCATTACATCTCCTTCTCTCTCAGATGTCTCTCTCACTGTCTCTCTGTATGAATGCTCACATTACTCATTGTCATTTTTGCCCAATTGTTTCTAGCCTCATTTCACCTTTTCCCCTGAGATATGCTGGATCCAACAGCTAATTGAGCAAATTCAGAATGTTTTTGTGGTTATAATAAAAAGACAAATAATCTAAAAAAAAAAAAAAAGAAAGAAAAGGAAGAAAATGGAAAGAATAATGTGAACAATATTATTTGATTTGGACTGAGTTATATTGTGGAGAGACTCAATTTAATACCTACCAAAATCACAAATATGGTAAACACAAATAATGTTAATTAATTTAATTAATGAATAGCTAGCTACAAGCTAACATACTCCTTAACTCTCATAGCTCCTCGAACACTGACAGCAGTAGCCGTTTGTTAAACTGCTTACAATGATGTGACAGGTAACTACGTGATAAATGACAATCCCTGCAGTAGTTATTGTGATTTCAGCTACATGGTGGTGCTAGAGGAAAACTTGAGGATTATAAATGTCAGTAGGCTTGATCCTCAGAAAATAACCGTTGGATGCAGTCCATAAAGGTGGGATGTTTTTTATAGAAGTGAAAAGCACTATGGTTTAATATTGGAGTAAGAAGTGCTTCAACCAGTGGCTTTCAAAACAATTAACATGAATTAAAGTGAATTTGAAAGAATTCTATCATTTTCTTATGACGTCGTGTGGATTCCATCATCTTATTTTCCTTCTGTGTGGCTCCATTTTATTGCAAATAAATATACTTGTCAATTTAAGCAGCTGTGTCAGGAGCAGTCGACAATCAGAGATGCTGGTTCGATTCTGACGCTATATAAGTACAGTCCATTTACCATTTCATTTGCTTTTTCTATTGTAAAGGCAACATCATCAACAACCTCCTCTTCATTCTCTTTCAGCTTTTCTTTTGCAGAAGAATCAAACCTGGTTTTAGTGGCATGAAACCACTTTCTGATACAATTTCTTCTCTTTCTATACATCGCCTTTCATTTCTTTAACACGTGGACACTTGGGAGAAACAAAACACACCCGCTTTTTTCTCTCTATCTCCTTTAAATTTAATCCCATTTGAGTTGCAATAACACTACAGCTCTCCTATTGTCCTCTCTTTCTGCCTTTCTCTTTCAGTAAAACACTCGAGCTCTCTGATTCCTTCTTCATCATTACCCCTGACTGAATTGCAGCAGCAATAAAACGGTCTAGTTTACTCTCTCTCTCTGCCCATGACAAATGCTCTCTCGACCTGTCTTTCACTGCAGCATTGTGTTGAGCTGCAGAGGCAACAAAAATAGTTTCTCTTCTTTTGTCTGTATGTGTACTTAACTGCAGGAGAAGAGCAGCCTTTACTTTCCATTATCTTTAATAATCTCTTTTCCTGTCAACAACAGCACTGAAAGGTTCAGGTATGTTCTTTTTTGTCAGAGGAAAACATGGCTTCAAAGCACAAAGGGAGAAAACAGACCTCCTCCGGTCTCACTTTCTGCCCACCTGTCTTTTTATTAACTGCCAGAAAATCTTTTCATACTGAGCTAACATATCCTCCCAACATGTTTCCCCCTCTCTGTCATTCCCTCCATTATTTCTGCATCACCCCCTGACCTGAGTAGCAGCACAACAGTTCTCACTTCACAGGTGAAATGTCCCCTGGGCCTTCATTGTGTATCTGAAGCAAGGCGCTCGCTTTTTTCCCCTGAGATATAGTATAGCTACATTTAGTCGGGGACCAGGTGGGAAACAACTTTTGCCTCCACAACAGCTTGGATGGTAGAGATTTCTAAGTATACTGACATCAGCTGTGTCCATGTTCAAGGTCTAAATCCTAAAAACAGATCCTCTGTTTAGAAGATTTCAACTCGAAGGGCAACACACCTGTGGCACACAGCAAACATGCTGTAGTAACAGAGGAAGTCAATATGCAGTGACCAGGGACGTAATGTAATAAAATGACTTCTCTGTAGGTGCTGCATCCGACATGTCGAAACATTTCAACCAGCAAGGACACAAATGTGGAGAAAACAACAGACGCTGGTATTTGGACACACACTTAAACCTGCCAGTGTGTATTAACCTTGAGTCTCATTGACAAATAAGACAGTAGCAGCTCCACAAGGACCAAAAGCAATGAAGCACTTCAGGATGTTAACCTGCAGTGGCTTTTGATCGTTTATGTAAAATATTTCTGGGAACCACTTGGGTGCAAATTCAATGAAGCATTAATTCATTATTCTTCTCTCCATAAATACCACTTTTTAACTCTTCATGAGTTTGTTACTAGTTTTGAGCTTTGTGAAAATGCATGTGAAAAAAAGTTTTTAAAAACAATGAAACTTTTGCCCACCTGCATAGGAACAGGCCTTTCAGTTTCCCTGTGGAGCAGCTGAATGCTGCCTCTTGCACACTGTGCAGCTCCAGTAGGTAAAGACATAGCGGGCACCAAATACATACACTGACTGACTGAATGACCACTATTGTGACAGCTTTATATGATACATTTTTATTTTAAGACAATCATTTATTTCATATATTTACTATTTATTTTATGATATGCTGCTATATGGAAATGTTGCAGAGTTTCGTTGTATAGTTCCTTACTGCAATGACAATAAAGTATCTATGTGTACATACTTCCTGCAATGGTTATTGGATGCTAAGGCTTTCTAAGAACTTCAGCTGTGTCCTCCAAATTCAGGTAAACATAGCTGCATTGGACTAAAGTTAAATGTGGACTTCAGGGTCCTGAGTGGGGACACAGCTATAGTCTTGCTTGCCACGATTCCTCCATGAGCCTGTCCACTGTGTATTGCAGCCACAGGAAAAGTGCAAAAACATAGCAAATCTTTAAAGGTTAATTACTTCTCTAAGGTAGCCACAATGCCAGCTGTTCCTATTTTGGTGTATATGTGTGTGTGTGTGAGAGTGTGTATTTTAGTGTGTCCTAATATGGTAATCAGTTTGAACATCGAGGCATCCCAGACACATTTAGCACCAATGCAGAAGAAACAAGCTGTGTCTCCTGGCTGCAGGCCTTCTGACAACTCACTCTGCTTCTTTCTCTCTGTGCTTCCTGTCTTCACCTCCCTCATCTTTTACTCCCATTTCATCTATTTCAGTGCTTTTTCCTGGGGCATGTTTACAACCCGCAGACGTTATAATATAGTCTATATCACAATTTCACTGCCTTAATGTCTAATTTTATGACAGTCACTGTAAGCAAACAAGATCACTGTTTATCAGTCTTGCCAACATTTCACAGTTCGCGCCACTGGGCAGGGAACATGAGAGATAGTGAAGAACTGAGGATGAAAAATCCACTACAACATGTTTAACCTCTTCACAAACAAAAGAGAAAACTAAATTATGTCGGATATAAAATGTGCAACATTGTATATTGTACATATCTTTCGTGTCGCCAAAGCATTTTCACTGAGGGTCATTCACGGTCTCATAAGTCCAAAAAGGATACATTCTTGTAAAATGTCTTTCATCCAATATATTAAGAGCCGACCAATGATAATCTTATTTACTGTTTTACAGGTTATATTTTGTTTGATAATTGTACCGTATGTCAAACTACTTTTTGCCCGTTGAGCCCTCCATCTATTCTCTGAATGACTTTCCGTCAGTGTCAGCACGGTTTTGAATTCATTTTCCCCACTGGCACTTTTATACATATTTCCTTTTCATTTATGGCGTTGTAAAATGATCAGTAATGCTTTAATTTACAGGTCTGCAATTTCCTGATAATTTCTTAGAGGTGTCATAGAGACTGTCATGGTTCCTGTCCTGTGTATTTTGGCCATTCTGCCTCAGACCTGCCTTTGTACCCGTCCACCAGATGTCCCCAGACTTGGTTCAGACATAACATAGTAATTTTCTGCTTACCAGTTATTAGACTATTCACCACAGCTTCTCTCCCCCTGCCTATCCTTGGTTAAAGTTGATTTTTTTGTTGTCATGAATAACTTACACAGTGATCCAAACATTCACTGCAGTGCAATATATTAAAAATGGACTCCAGGCTACAGCAGGTTCTTGGCAGCAGTGTACTGGGTGCTGAGTGGGCTAGTAGCTACCTTCCTATCAAAATTAATTGTCCATTAAGCTGATGGGTGGATACTAGCAAAATCAATCCTCTGCAGCCTGCAGAACTGCATGGTTTGTTTGCAGTGTTTACCATCATATATTACACCTTCAGTTTTAGTATTTTCACAATATAAATCGACATATGCATTCCCAGTTTTTGTATTTACATTTTGCCAAGGCAACAGCCGTAAATATAAAACACTCATTTTAACGGTTATGAAATGTGACATTCATGAAGTAAATTCTCTTGACATTTTGCATCTTGTCAACCTGTGGCAGAAAATGTATTCTCTCCTGCTTTCGTCCCCTTGGTCTGGTTCCTGTCCCAACACTTGTCACTCATGTTGATGAGCTGTCAGCCAGCCTCACACTGAGCTTACTGGCATCTGCAAAGCCTCTATGGATATTCAGGAAGCAGACTATCTGCAGTGAATGAAGATGATGATTACTTTTTCTTTTCTTCTCTTTTCGTGATTTCTGTTCCCAACGATTTTGACCTGCTGGTGGCTCTTGATAGCCTCCAGTGCAATTATTCATATATTATTTATCCATCAGTTTCCTAGAAACACAAACAAATTCCTTAATTTTGTTCCTTCATTACTTAGAACCGTCACATATTATAGATCCACTTGGTAACAGGTAAATATTCATCCAATTGATGTTTATGCTGCACACAATTTCCTAATTAGACCAAACCTGTAAAATAAAGTGGCTGTGGCTCATTTTCTAAAATTATTTTAGTCTTTCTGGGAAACTCTGACAGATATTGTCGTCTGTTTACTAACCTACTACATAATTTCCTAGTTCATAAAAACTATAACAAGAGGATACTTAATAACTGCAGCAACAAAGACTTTCTCTATTTCCTGAATAATTACTACAAAATTGAACTGACCTTTGTTGGAAATAGCCCAGTAATTTATGGCTAAACACCAGCTATATTGTAGGGAATTATGATGAATGTTTCCAGGAAATTAAGTGAAAAATATGTAACCCATAATATCAGGAGCTAACACAAGTTCAAGTGCTTATGTTCCTTCAGTATTTAGCTGATCTGTATATGTGAGACCAGGGACAGAGCATCCCACATCTTTGGACCATGCACTTTTTCACTGCTGAAATATTCTCAAGCAAGGCACTGCATCTCTGCCTGCTCCCTCTCATCACTGTTATGATGTTGGATGACTTTCACTATTCTTAGTTCTTACACCAGGAGTGGGGCCTTAAAATGTAAACTGTGTCTTTAAGGAGTGGTACTAGAGGATAAGCCTCATTGAAATGTACAGGGCTTATCCTCTGGAGAGCATAAATGTGGTCAGTAACAATCCTGTGGCACTAAAGCTACAAAGAAAAAAAAACATGATGGAGGGAAGTATGTTTCTTAATAAGATGATAAAACAAGTGACAGCTTATCTTAAATAAGGACTTTTCAAGATGTTTTCTTGCATTAATCCTCAGTAGTGAGGATCCATGATCTCTATGAGTGACCAGTAGGAGTCAGGACAGCCTTTCCCTGTTCTTGTCGCAGTGTCAGTAGAGCCAGTTGAGTCCAGAGACTGACAGACTGACTGATGAGGTCTCCCTCTGCTGACTGGCCCTGTGGCTGACACAGCCAAACACTTCCTCAGCCAGAGTAATGGAGTGGAAACAGATCAGACAGGCTGTGTTGTTCTGCCAACCATGATCCATTTAACACACAACATTCAGCCTTAGGAAGTGATTCTTTTTCTTAAGGAGAAAACAGCATCTCAGTGGTTGAGACAATTCTTGTCTCGGGATTTTCTTGAACAATTTCTGAGATTTGAAAGAAATAAATGTTTGTCTCTGTAATTGACACAAAGGCATTGTGGTTGATAACTTTTCATCATGCTTTGCACCTTGACTATCTTATTATATCTTATAAATCCATTCACTGTGTGGGTACAATTATTTGCTGACTCTGTAATGAGAGCTTCCAAGTGTCCAGAAATAAGTCTAATACAGATACATTTAACTTTCTCAAACTGTTTTTTCAGCTGCTGCTCTGTTGTTGTTGTGTGAAGTGAGCAGACTGCAGAGACCAAAAATCTGGCCTGCTGAGAAACAGATAATACAGGACTGATTAAAACAAACCGATATGGCCAATATTGATGAATGTAAGCTGAAGGAGAGCTATTGATAGCTGCAGCTGGATTATAAATGGTTTCTATGGCAACCACAACTCACATCAGTTTCAATATAGTGAAGGTTCACCAGTTCACACTCAATAAGACCAAATGTTATTAGAGATAAAAATGATAACTGAGAACAACAATTTAAAAAATTTATGGAAATTAAGTCAACTGTGCCTTACACGCTCCTGTTCTCTTTGCAAGCTGCTGTACTTGTTTTTTAATGTAATTTAGGTTCACAAACATTTTAAAAACAAACAATTATTACTTAAGTGAATGTTCTTCCCACAACAGCTTTCTAGAGATAAGCAGAGTAGAGCTGTGTGAAACAGCATTTGCAGTAGGAGAAGATACATCCATGCACAGAAATGGTTCTCATTAAAGTGACCAATCGCAGCTCAGATCACTTCTGATGGCCTCTGCCTGTACCTGTTGCCAGCATTGTAGAGCCTGTTGAGTCCAGCAGAGTGACAGCTGAAGCAATGAGGTGGTTTCCCTCTGAGCAGCCCTGCGGCCGACTCAGAAAAACAGCTCCTGAACCAGTATAATGAGGCTCTAGCAGGAGGGACAGAAAGTCTGTCCTATTTGACCCACTGGAGCTAACTTTGCTTTACTGCTATGCTGTTCATCTCAGAAAGGCACTGAGTCAGATGAATCTTTACTTAGAGCATTTTGCCTTTAAAAGTGGATAAAAACACTGTGAACGTTTGAATCAGATTTGTTCAATTACGGTTGTCAGTTGTACTTTTGATTCTGAGATAGTGCTCCACCTGTGAGTCACTTATCAATGTCTACACACGGAATGAACAGGATTTCATCCAGGACCCTAGACATCTGCAGTAATTCCTCTTCACTAGATATCAGTACCAAATACTATGATTTAAATCTTTAATCGTGGAAGCTTCTCAACTGATAAAGAGTGACTGGGACATGAGACAAACAGAAAAGCTCCACAGAGAGTCACTGGTGTAGGAGTCTGATGTAAAACAGAAAATTCAAGGCTGCAGTAGTTCAGTTTTTACACACTGGACCACTGCATGCCTTCTTATTGTGATCGCCATGATGAACAGACACAGATGCTCCACAAAAGAGAGCCAGATCATTATATTGCAGATACGAAGCACACCGAAAATTTAAAGTAGCAGGTATGGGTCTGAAAGGTTTTGTCTCTCTTGCTCTCGATTTGCTATTCACCTCAATTTGAATTCCTCGTCTTTGGTCTGTCCCTGCGGGCGTCACTTCACACTACCTTTACTCGAGAGTATTAAGAAGCAGGAATTCATTCATCTCCACTGCAATTAGTTTACTTAATTTGCCCATGAAATGCTGCAGCATCCAACACCTACAGAGGCACTTTGTATTTAGCACGGAGGAGTGGCCTATAATTGCAGTATATGAATCAGAGCCTAATTATTCTTTGTATATGGTCTGTGTGATCATTAGATGGTTATTCATAGTGGACATACGTACATTGTTCAGTTTAGTTCAGTTGTGCTATTATCCAAGATGGGAAACTTGCTCTGTAGTCAGGTGCACAAAATAAGAGACGACAACACATCAGATGATTTTTGTTACCAAACCAGTAGTAATGGAGAGAGTAGGAAAAGGATTCAAAGACAGATATAGATGTATGCATTAGCCATGTGCACAGTACAAAAAGAAGCAGATGAGAGCTAGTATTGGCTATTGTTGCCTCAAGGCAACAAACTGTGCTAGCTTCACAACATGGCAAAACACTACTGGTATTAATAATGTAAAAACAAGCCAGCTTCTTCTATTCTCTGTATCCCTTTTGGAAAAGAAACTCTTGTATTGTCTTGTTCTCATTGTTAAAGCCTGACACATATTTTTTTGGCCAAAATGTGTAGGTGTCAAGCGTGCAGCATTACAGGCTATTTATTATACACAGGATTCACAGTCTGCATTTTCTTCCTCCAGAGACCACCACTATCATGACTTTATAATTGTTTTGTTTTTATATCTTTACACATTATGCTTGTAAAGCAAAAAACAAAAGCCAAAATTAGCAGTAATAGCTGCTGCAATACTTTTAATACCATTGGTGTCTCTGAGTTATTTTATTATTTTTTGTATTGCATAATAAAACAAAAATGAATGAGTATTAAAGCCCCTGAACTTGGGTTTCTCAAAAGATTCATTATTCATGATTAAATGAGCAACAATAAAAGTTCAGGGTGGAAAATATATTTCATAATTTACCAACTCTCTTCAAATCAGACCAAACAGCACAGACAAAGCAGATCTGAAATTAGGAAATTACCACAAAATTGTGTGTTCTTGAGTGAGCACATTAGACTCATAGGAGCTGATATAGCAACAGGTTTCTGTGGCTTTTAAGCTGCTCTTACAGACTATTAAGCAAAATATGTGTTTTATCTTACAATATGAACTTTCCATTGGCCCTCCAGTTTTACAGGTCTCTTTTATAATGGGCATTACATCCCAGCTTTTGTGTTTTCATCTCCGGAGATATTCTGTAATTATCCCACGACTGACAATCACATAAAAACAGAAGCAGCAGGTTCTCACTGCGTCTTTGACTTTGCAGACTGATGTCTTGCTGTTAAACCATCTGTTTGCACGCTGCCTGTGACAGTCAACTCGGGTTAGTTAAACACAAACCACCTCACCCTGTCTCTCTCTCCACCTCTGTATTCTGGTCTTTCTCTATCACTCTTGTTTTTCTCACTCTCTCTCCCTCCTCTGTCCTTCTCTCTGATCTCCAGGTTACACTAAAAAATTCATCAAAGTCACATGTAAACACATGTAAACACATAAACAATCCTACCTGCCCCACTCTTGCTATACCTCCCACTACGGCTGAACGTCAGTGCCCCCTATGGCCAGTAAGAGGAAGACACCTCCCAGTAAGGAGAAATTCCTTTCAAAGTTTGCTTAAGCAGCCTCCAACTGTAAAATTACCTTCTAAAAACCATCAAATTAATAACCATAAAGCTGTATGAGTATTAGAGTGTCAGAGATTTTAAGGTGTGTCCATTTTGTCATTTACATGAAGAAGTAAATGCCATCAATATTAATTAAATCTGTCCTTTTTTCAGAAAACTAACCAAAAAACACTGTCCTGAAATGAAAATGTAGACTGACATACTGAGCTCACAGAGTCAAGCACAAGTAGAACCTGTTCTGTAGTACAAGCCCAAAGCACTGGATCCTGCAAAAACCAACAGATTGTTAAGATACTGTATGCTGAGCAATACTGCAGCTGAATATAATGCCTGTTCATGGTGTGAGTCACGCTGCTAAAATGTCTAAAATAACAATGGAAAATGTTTTATTCTGGCTTTATAAAATGATCCATGATACATGAGACTCCTCAAGGGCACAAAAACAAATATCATGGCTAAGAAAGGGATATTGGAATCATTTTTACAGCTTTATTTCAACTTTTAGGTAACCATGAATCTTTAATGTAAGCAAGAAGGCACAAACATGATATTAAACAACAACACCTGCTCCTGCTCTGAGGAGTTCTCTGCGAGTTTCAGCTAAAATGTAATATTTCATTCAGAGGATAAAGCAAAAGTCCTCAGGGTACACAGTAAACTGAGGGCAAACACAAGAGCACCAAGGAGAGTTTGTCTAGATATCACCCATTCAGGTGTTCCCAACAGGAATAAAAATGTGTTCTCAAGACAACACTGGCCAAGCAGGCAGCATCACTGACAAACAACATGTGTGCACATTCTTTGTCCTTTACTTGGATCCCCATTAGCTTCCACAAAGTGGTCGACAAAGCAAGCCAAATATAAATATTGGAAAGAAAAAATAAAAAGGTAAAACACAGACTTAGAATGAAAACACAATTAATAACGACAAAAACATACTGAAAAATGTTTCAAAACATTTATAAGTATCAACCCATTAATTAAACCTAGTACATAGATATTATACATATGAAATCCCACTTAGTAAACATTTAAATTAGAAGTAGGTGGAGTTTGAGCTTGCAGGTTCTGCAACCAGCTTCTGTTCACTATGTAGGAAGTCACAGGTTTACTCTCATAACAGCCGTCATCTATGTGCATCAGCTCAGCCCTTTGTGAGGGAAACATGGTTCCCTCCCACAAAAAGCCTTCTATAAAACACATCATGGGTTTCTATTGCAGTTACGGCCTATATGCCTTTGCCTATAAGGTGCTTCTGTTTTGGGAAAATAAGATCATCTGTATTTTTTGCAAAATCTCTGGTGACTATTTTTCACCAAAAACAGACAAACAGTATAATTAAATATTTCATTGTTTTGTTCACACAACTTTAAAGTAGCATCTACAGCTGAACCATCTTTTTTTAAAATCAAAATCAAAATTTGAAAGTGAGCAATGGTTTTAATTATAGCTATAGCAATTTTAGTTTCAGCTTGTCAAATGAACAATGTCTTAATAAGCTGTAGAAAGTGAAAATTTAAGCCAGTGATTGTTGACTTCAGTGGCTATCATGACAACCGCCGCCTGTAAATGTACTCAGCTGTAGGTAATTAACATTAATTCTGTGAGTTGACAAAACAAATATTGGCTGTTGCCTGGTTCATGTGTTGGCTGTGCATGCCAGTTCCTGTACAAAATATGTCTCTGTGGAGCCAGAATCACTGATACTGACCAAGGCCACTTGCTGACATCATGTGTGTACCCTCTACAGAGTATTATAAATCCATTTTTCATATTCAGGATGACAATATAAGAGATTCTCATGGGAGAAGTTGGGATAAGATTTCAGCTCAGGTCAGCAGAGGTCCATCTGCTACAGAAGAAGTGTGTTTAATGAGTCCTCTGTGGTCTCCAGGTTCCTTCAGCTCTTTGGAGCCTTTAGACAGCGCCAATAAATAAACGTCACTATAGAGTGCAAAAACAGTTACTTCTGTATCTTTATAATCTTCATCTGGGGAGTTCGCTGAGTATATCTATTCTTTCCCAGCCATTTATGTCATCTTCATACAGAAATTAAATTCAGGGCAGCTCAGCAGGGCTGCACTGCAGCTGCTTGGCTATGTTGGTCAAATATAGGCAGGATGTTGCTCATTTGGGTTTACTGAGAAAGCCCCAAAATTTTCGTTTTTCTTACGCTCACTTTTTTTTAGCACCTAACTAATTTTGCAAACGTCAAAACTTGCAGGCTCGATCAGGAGATGATGGGGATTACGTTTTTCAGCACAAGGTCTCATAATTTCTGAAATATTACATGTTTTGTCTGCTTTTTCTCCATGCAAATGAATGGAGAGGATGTTGAGAGGATGGAGTGAGTGACATGTTTGTTTTGAAAAAATTCAGTTTAACTCATCCTCATGGCCACAAGTTTCACCTATTTACACATTATTTTTCGCTAAACTTTTTAAAAAATAACTCACTCTATTTTCCATATTTGTGACAACAAGAACACAAAATTGCACAGATGAGTTCAGTAAAGTCTTGTAGTGCTCACAGTGTAAAAACTTTGATTATGAGAGTTCAAGAGGTGCACTAAGCCAAATCTCACAGGTCAGAAACTGTTCCATCACCATGGCAACCTTAATTGGGGCTGGCTACACACAGCTGATGGACATTTAGTCATTAACAGCTTCATTGGTCTCTGCACTGTTTACACACAGAGACACACAGAGGACTGGCATGTCACACTGCTGCTACATGCTGTTCTATGCTACATACAACAAACATTACGCCAGTTTCCACTGGAAATTCTGTTTTAGTTCAGCTTTAGTCATGAGTTGTTTGGCAATTAATTTCAGTTGGAGAGAAAGCACAGATTTTCAAAGTAAAAGTCCCAAGACAGTGGCAGGGGCTTAACAAAGACACATTAATAGGTGAGATAAAAGGACAGCCAAAGGACAGCAGGAGCAGCAGCCCCACTGCATTTTCTTCCCACACATCAGAGGAGTTCAGTTAGTTGGGTAAGTACATGCATTACATTTTCTTTCTTACCAACATTAATTTGTTTTTATACAACTGTACATTATGGTTTTGTCCTTTTGTCTAACAGCTGGTTCAGCTACAGTAACGTACTGGCATGCTCAGATTTCCTTTTTTTTTTTTTTTTTTTTTTTGGGTGTCATAGGTGAAAGTACCAAAACACACAGGCGGTATTCAGAAACTGTGCCTCTAAACGAGCTGTCAGAACCTCCATAACTTTGTGATTTACACCTACACAGTCACCGTTCTCAGCAATGCACACTCCACCATAACCATGCAACCTGTTGTTGTTGTTTTTTTTTCTTCTTTAACAACACAACACCAAACAGTCATTCCGTCGCTGAGCTAGCAAGCTATAAAACAAAATGCGGCGCAAAAAAGCTACAACACCTTCAGGCAGATGCTGTCAAACGTGCAAAACTTACTCATATGTTTGCTGCAGGATCTTCTTAAGCACCCACGGCCGATGATGGTGGTGGTGGTAGCGGACACAGAGTGGAGGAAGAGTAGGGCGTGTGGTAAGCATAAGCTAACACTGGCTAGGTTACTCGATAAATAATAGCTTACAAGAGATGATGGTGATTAATATTAGGCTATGCTGCTCTGGAGTCTAGGAGCCCATTGCGATCCTATTTGATAAAACTGAGCAAAAAAGTTCTGGTGATTAACAAGCTACTACTGTTTTTTTTGCAAAGTTATGTTGATAACATTACTGCGTGTTTTGCTTCACCTCAGTTTTGCTAGCTTGCTAATTACAACATTAATGTTGGCTAGCTAGCATAATGTGCACACTGGCTAAGACAAATGGTAAACATTTGCCAGCGGCTAGCAAGCTAGTTCCCCTATGTTTTCCTTGGGAAGCTGTAGATATCCTTTAATGGTTGTCTTATTAGTTAATCACCATTGTCAGCTGGCAGCATTTGTTTTTCATTTATTTATAAGGTTAGAGGGTGAACAGTTTGGGAGCCTAGCCAGCTGGGCAGTGTGTAGAAATGAAAATGACACAAATATGTTATTATTTATTAAACAACAATTTTCCATTACCGTGTTGTTGCATTAACTGTTATGTTAATGCAACTTTTTTGCATCTCATACATACAGGATGCCGTCGCTCATGTTAGGATTCATCACGGTGAATTCCTCACAGTGGAGTACACAACTTTACATCGCCACCTTTTAGAGGTATTTATCATGTTTCCTCTCTTTATCTTCCTTGATTCCCTCTCAGTCATTACACAGCTGAAGTGTTTTTAGGGAGTGGCATGGTTGGTATATTGAAGGGCGTGCATATTCAGGGGCGTGCAAAGATGGGTGGTGTATGATCGTTTGTGGTGGGCTAGTCTTTGGTACTTAAATCCACAAATATATCCTCTTCTGGATATCACCAGCAAAGTGTCCAGTATGGGACCTCTAAAAATGAGGTGATTCTCAGGGAAGTTTTTTAATGTCTTGTTGATTTCTAAGCAGATTTCGGGAAGTGTCAGTCTTATTGAATGATTTCTCATAATGTGCTTCATGTTTGCCTGGTTGAGTTATGACAATTTTGGAATCAAAAATGAATCTTCTGCAGCATCTTCAACTCTCCCATGCCCACCTGGGAAGGGTTTGTCTTTCTCATTTAGCTTTGTCCTGTGGAATGAACTTACAGACTGTATCCTGTAATTTCATGATGGTTAAAGTGCGTCTTGAGTGATGAGTTAATTTAATGTTGAGCATAGTAAATATGTTTTCTAGTCTCCACCTCAGTGTTAATCATAATAGTAATCTTCAGCCCGGCATTAGTATTAGTACATGTGTCCTGAAGAGCTGCACCTGCAGGGTGTCAGTGTTTGTTTGAGAGAGAGAATGTTTGAATGGCAGTCTGCTGTTGAAACAAGGCTGAATAAAAAAACTGCAGAGCAACAATAAGTGTGTGATGTTGAGCCTTTTCAACCCCTAAACTACACCCCGGTTAATTTAGACCTCCTGTATTTAAGCATAAGGCAAACAATACATCCACCATAAATACAAAGAAGGAGAGAAAGATATGGAACCTGAAAATAGGAAATAAAAGGAATATTTCAGTAAGAGAGAGCAAAAACAGTAAAAGGGAAATAAATCCTCTTGCAGGTTGTAAACATGATCATCATCTACAGTCATGATTTATTCACCTTGGAACACAGCGAGTTCAGAGTATGTTAGATAAATGTTATATAATTTGTCTCAGCCAGAACCTGGTTGTTTTTGTGGACTGAATGAATCAATCTTTTGCCAAAAAGTGAACCCAGCAGAGAAACCTGAGGAGTCCAGAGATTACTGCTTGTCCAGGCATCAAACTGGCACAGTTACAGCCAGAAAATCATTCATTTAAGTCTGGCCATCACACACACACAGACACACACAGACAGACACACAGACAGACACGCAAAATGGTTCATTACCAGCAATTTGGCTGATTGGATCAGGTCAGGTCACAAAAACAACACATGACTCCGTGACGGAGAAGTCCACTTTAAATCACTGACTGTTAAAAACAGTGCTGACCTTTTCATGGGTTCATTTTCTTGTTTGGTTATTTTTCTCTGTCCTATGTGAATAAGTGGTGAGTTGAAAAAAACAACGTATTAAAAGACCTTTTGATTAGTTTAGGACTGACAGCAGATTACAGTCCTGAGATCTGAGATTTGATCATGTGCTGAGCGTCATTTGGATCAGACACTGCGCTTTTTTGCCTTTATTTTGCTACATTTCACTGTTGGAGAGAGAACTCAGAAAAATCAGTCATTGCTGTCAGTCATTACTAGTTATAATGAGATGAAATTGTTCCAATTTTAAGAAAAGATAATTATTGTATTGTGAACATTCCCTCCACTGAGCAGCCAGGAACCTCCTCTCTCCTTACTGCAGCACAGCTTCTACAAAACAGTCTGTATCAGTCTATCATCAGTTTAGTAGTGTTTGTCATTATGATCTGTAAAAATCTGTGATTTGTTTTTTTTTTTTTTTTTTAATTCAACATTCTCTGTGATAGTTTGTCGTCATGGTACCTCAAAATTGTACTTAAGTAAATGTACTTGGTGACTCAGTGAAAATTATTTATTATTATATTTTTTTATATTTATATTTATTTAGTATAATCTCATATTGCACATTTGGACACAACAATATTCATACATGTTTATGATGTCTATTCAAAACACATAAATCCACTTATCACAGCATCCAGTCTCATTTAACACTTTACCTATGAGAGAAGTTAGAATTATTTTGTTTGATGGATCAAAACAGATTTTTATTCAAAGATAAGTGATGACTCTGAATATTAGCTCCTGTTAATATACACTGTTGAGGTTCTTGAAAAGCTTAATGTTTGTTCTGGTGAACTTCATCACAAAAGCTTGACAAAGAATTGATTTCTGCTTAAAACAAACAAAAAACCCCAAACGTTTAAATGTGAAGGAAGTACCACATCTGTGCATTAAGGTACAGTCACACTGCACATCTATACTACTTCTTACTCTACTATACTACTTCTTCTGTTTCACTTTTATTCACAGGTGGCCAACAGAAACACTGATGCACTGAGTTTGGAAACAGAAAAGTTGTAATTCCAGAGATACAATGTCCAACAACCAACTATAAACTGCAGCATGTTTCTCGTTCTGTATACTGTTTACAGTTTTTTCTCCTCGCCCAAAAGGATGATTTATTTATTGCCCACATCAGTACCATGTCATCCCCTTTTTCAGCTTAAGTGATGGAAAATTTCATTGGATAGGAAGCTAATGTAAGCATATCTTGTTAACAGGAGAGATAATGTAGTTACAGTAACAGGTTGTATTACTCTCATCGTTCCCTTTCTAGATGTTTAAGTCCAGCTTTTATCATCCCTCAGAATCAAACAGAACGCAGATGACAAACAGTATAAACATATATGTAAATGGATACACGTGCTGTATACACAGTAGTCTAACACAATGTAAAGAATGCACACAGAGCAGCTCTCCTTCTAGATCCAAATGCGCATACAAGATGGGTTACTAGCCGAAGAAGGAGAGGAGAGAGAAAGCGAGGGGGGTGTTGAGCAAGCTCTCATCGATCTGTCCGAGAGAGGGAGAGGGGAGGGGGGGTGGAAGAAAGCGCAGCGCCTGCCTGCATCTATATCCCAGCAGACCCCTCCTCTCTCTCTCTCTCTCTCTCTCTCTCTCTCTCTCTCTCTCTCTCTCTCTCCCCCCCCTGTCTGCCTGCCAGCTGATGCTGACTGGAGGTGAGGCGGTTTCTCTCTCCCCTCGCCATCCCGGGGAAACCTGTACGGACGGACGGACTGACTGACGGAGGTTTTTTTTTTTTTTTGGATTTTTGACACCAGCTACTTGGTGATGACAGCGGGAGGAAACTGCGCAAATAAAGAAAACAAACCAAAGCCGAGAGAGAAAGCGGTCAGAAACCAAGACTGAGCACAGTAACGCAGAGAGAAACACAACAACTTCCAACGGCTGTGTCCTCGGGGCGGTCTGCGGGGAGCTCTGGAGCTGTTGGCGCCAGGAAGGTAGGATGTTGCCCAGTCCGCTGCAACAATACAAGTACAACATGTAGGCTGTTTATGCATACACCTATATGTACATGCATCAGTATCCTGGACCACCACTACTGCGTGAGAAAACGCGCCTCTGCCCGTCTGCAGTCTGTCACTGTGTTTATATTGAGCTAAGCTGAAAGGTTGCCATAACACACTGTATGGATACTGATGGCGCGTGGCGCGGCGCGTGCGTGACGTAGTTGTATTTTAAAGTGTGGTATATGCTCATTTGTCGTGCACTTTTTGCAGTGTGCGCGGTGCGTTTAAGTGTGTTTATGTTTGCTTCATTCTGTGGCGTGTTTAAGTGACAGATTGTGTGGCAAAGAGATGAAGTTGGGTGCACTGAAGTGTGTTTACTTCAAACACCTGCTGTTATGGAGATGCATCAGTTACTACTTATTCTGTTAGGTTCCATGTGTGGGGCGTTTGTGGTCTGTCAGGGGGTGGAGGTTTTGTTTATGTGCTTTCTTGCAACACTTTTTCTTGGTGTCTCTCAGAGTGTGTGTGAGTGAATGACTCTCATGTTACTGCTGAGATACTTTGCACCAGCACATAAAACAAATGCAACACCAGTACAATGATGTAAATCAGTAAAATCTCACCGTTTTTTTGTTGTTTGTTTTGATTTTTAAGTTTTTTTTTTTGTTGTTTGTTTTTTTAACAGATTTAGAGAAGCTGAGAACTGATTTACAAGTTTAGAATAGAATAGAAAAGTCTTTATTGTCACTGTTCCAAAACAATGAAATACCATGCCAAAACTTGAAGAGCGCTGGGCCGCTGCGTCTGGATGCGCCGCCATCTTGGTTATAGAGTCTATTTATCAGTTAAACTTTAAGCTGTCTTTGTGGATAAATGACCTGATGTGACTTAGAAGGTGGAGTCTAATAGGATGATAGCTCATTTGCGAATCATACCCATTGCATTGTGTTCTGTTGTCAGGTGAACTTTGTGTGCAATGCATATAAATGAAGAGCAAACAATGTTGAAGATTGAGGAAGGAGCCACTCATGCACATTTAGTAAAACAATTCTTCTACATGTGCTACATTCCTGATTCTGTCCTCACTGTTCTTCATTGTTCTTCTACAGTGTTTGAGATAAAAAATAATTAGTTCTGAGACTTTTCCATAGTTTTGTCACCAATAAGCTCCATAACATGGCAGTTTGCTTTTGTTTTATTTCATTTCATGAACTGTCTTCTAAATCTTCATAATAAATACTTACTTATACCAAACAATCCCAACTCAAAGTCCACTTACCTGCTTGGTCTGAGGCTTTCAACAGTACCACATGGTCTCCATCAGCAGATGAAGTTTTCTCAGTTGTCATCAACCTGTAGATGTTTAAACTTTGCAGTATCCTGAGCACTTGTAAGACCTATTATCCATGTTGCTTTGGATGAAGAATGTTCAGCTGCTCAGACAGTACTGTTGTCTCTGCAGATGAATGCGGTCATGCAGAATGATCTTAGTGCTTATTAAGGATGAAAGCATATTTGTGAGAAGTGGTGCCAAAGATGTGATATTCTCCAGCAGTGAGTAATGGCTTGAAACTAATCCCACATAAAAAGACCATAAACACGATAGCTGGTCATGTACACTGTATTTGTTGAAAAAGACCCTAACAGCAGAGCAGTCAGCTGTTGCCTAGTGAAACCTGGCTCAGTTTTGGAGTTTGTTGTTATGATTCTGGAAAACACTGGGACAGACCTGTTGCTGACACATGCAGCTAGAAAAAATAGATTATTAGATAGAAAATTAGAGAAGCTAGTGAACCCATCATCTCCTCATTAAACTGTGTATATGTTCTCTCTTTCTTGTATGCCTCTCTCAGTAAGTGGGGGTAAATGTTTATGTGTATTTTACTTGAAACAGAAATGTAAGCGATTATCCACAAGGCATTTTGTACCATAAAACCGATTTCTTTGTCTTTCAATCTTTTTTCTAGACTTCTAGACAAAGTTATTACATGTTAATTTGATCTGATTTTGCATCCAGAGGGTCGAAGCAGCTAACGAGTAAGGCAAGATGCTTATCTGTGCCACATACAATGTCAGCATCAATCCAAAAAAAGATGATTTCTGTTTTTGTCATAATAGAAGCAGAAATGGCATAGGACACTCACTGTATCATCGGTGTAGAAATCTTTGGTGTCTCCAGTCAGCTCTGTGCTCTACAGAGAGAAAACAGAAACCAAGACTTTTTTTTTATGTAACTGTAATCATTTGTACAATTGAGAACACGGTGAAAGGTTGAAAATAAGCAGAGACGGCATCTTCTGCAACAGTTTACCTGAACTGTATGGACTTATTAACAACTGTTTGTATTATGGGCTTCCTCTGAGGAGGTGCTCAGTGCCTGCAGGTATTTAGCTTAAAGGATTGTTTTGCAACTTGCTGATCTGTTGCTTGCTTGTTCACTTTTAATTATTACATCCTCTCTGAGGAGTTCCTCAAGATATTAGTTTAGTTTTCCTAATAACATCAATGTGGAAACTCCTCCTCATCGAGTCTCTCTGAGGGTCTATGGCAACATTCAGACCAACTTAAGCCCTGCAGGAAAAATGCAGCCTCATCGTTCATTTGAATGAGGCCCATCCGGTGATGCAGCAGGGGGGCCAATGCAGAGATCTCCAGCTAAAACACAGGGTTGAACTGGTTCAAACATTGCTGGAGGCTGCTACGGTGACCAATAAATGCATGTAGATTACTGTGTAACATGAGTATGTATCTGCTCTCAAACTCGTAATTGATGGGTTGTAAAATCCTATCTTGGAGTACTGTGAACCACTGTGCCGTGCTTTGGGAAGTAATAAGTCTTCAAAAATAATTAATGTCATTCTTAAACTGTACTTCCTGGACCATTTTTAGTTTTGCCACTGGAACCTGAAATAACAATATCACCCTATAACACTATCAGACTCATGGTGGACAGTAAAGGAATGATCAGAATCAATATAGCATGACCAGGGGTGTCATCTGTTCCATTCCAAGCATTCTTCTTCCTTGTCAAAACTTGGCACCTACATTACCCAGAATGCTGGTCAACTGCCAAATTCAGAAAATTTGCATGTGTTATGCTACCAGCAGCTAATGTATCCTTGAGCCTCATGCAGAGATGACAGGCTGTCTACAGGGGTCTGGTAAAATCGTTTCTTTCTAACTCACCCCCAGATGATCTTTTTCATTTTCAAACCTGAAGTCTTCAGACCCAACCAACGCTGACTTAGGTGACAGTTTACCAGGCTTTGCGCGTTTCCCTCCGGGGGCCACAAAAAGCTTTACACAACTTTTCTGAACACTGGCTGGGCCATTTTCATTTGTGTTTCTTCAGTCAAGTTATTACAACAACTGAACTACATTTGATTGAAAAGTGAAAGTTTTATAGACATCTCACCTACATGTAACTGTTGTTTCAACTACATTTATATTATTAGATTTCAGTGTTAAACAGGTCCTGATGCAATATTGTAGTATTGTATTATTGTAAATTACAGAATAAAAAAAAGAGTATGGATGGCTGACCTGAATGTCCCCAGTTTGAGTCCAGAACTTGATGCAGGTCACTCCCACTCTATCACCAAAGCAGGTGATAGAAACACCACATGACATGCATGAATCAGAGAAGACAAATCCATTCATTAGAGTAAGACAAATGGCATCTGAGGTTGAAAACAGTAATGAAAATGCCACAATAAATTAGAGTTACTGCAGTTTAATTAATTATGTCATCATCTTTCATCCTATCGCATTCACATTACGGTGGTTAATAGAAACATGCACTGACTTTTCAGGAAATTTTGTTAAGACTTGACAACATTTGGTTGGAAACATAATTATTGAAATTACTTTAGGGATCATAACAACCAAGAAATACTCACTAAGAACAGCGTTTGAAGAGTAAAAAGTAGTTGCTGTAGCTTTAGTTTTCCTACATGCACCTTGTGCTGTTGCATGCAGTGACTGTAATAAAAACATCAGTTTCATTAGTGCCTCTTTGTCCGCTAACACGTAGTGGAAGTGGTACAGCAGCCCACCCATAGTGGCACTGCAGCCTTACATGGACACACACTTGAAGCTCTAAGTTTAACTGCTTATTCATCAAAGGCCAGGCAGCCAAAACACACACACACTCTCTGCGACTGCAATGGAGATTGGACCTGGAAAACAAAACGCAGTGTCAGAATGGAGAGTTAGGATGTCAAGGGGGAGGGGAAATGAGATGTAAACAGAGAGGGAGGGAGAGAGATGAGGAAAGGAGGATGGAAGAAAATGAGAAGAAAGAGAGAGATATTGGAACATATATAACCCATGTGTATTGAGCCTGGCAGTAGCCCTGGGGAAATTCAGCAGCACAGCAGAGTTACTTTGCTGTTTTTGATTTGATGAATATTCATGATCAGGCAGGGAGAGGGAGGGAGCCTGGTTCATGGCAGCATTTTTGACGTGTTGCTGCTGCAGTTCGTATGAAGGGGTGTTGCAGAGAAAGAGAGTCTTGCCTGTGTAGCCAGGGCCTGATATCCACTCCACTGTTGTCCAAAAAATTTTAAATCACATGAATAAGCCACACTGTTGCCGTGGGTGACGCGGTCTCTTATTGTGATGAACACTGGCACTGTTGTGAGTGAATTCCACTTATATAAACCCCATCCATCCATCTTCTGTCCCTCATCCAGGACTAGGTTCTGGTGGCAGCAGGTTAAACAGTCCAAGCATCCGTGTCCTGAGCCACGTCCTCCAGCTTACCCTTAGTGAGGTGTACTCAGGCCACACTGAGTATATGTAACCCCTTAAGCATATTCTGGGTATGCCTTAACATCCTCTTTCACTTGTTCTCAAAATACCTTCATAAGAGACATCAAACTCAGATCCCCAAACCACCTCCTTTCAACATGAAGGAGCAGTGGTTCTACACTTATCTCCTTCAGAGTGAGCTATCCTCCATTTTCCAGCAGACTATCATGGTCTCAGACCTGGAGGTACTGGCTGTCACGACCTAATCACATCATCTACAAAGAGAGGCAATGCCCTAAAATAGCCTGGTGCAATGAATACTGACTAGCCAAATGTGTTAGCATTTGCATTAACCTGGTTCCAGACCTCTCAGCTGTCGCCCACATCTTAGATTTGTTCAGCAAATCAAATAGATCTGGTGTTGTGCTTTTTGGCTACGCGAAGTAAAGAAATACAGATGGACTCAAGCGTTGTATGTTTCATTGTTAATAATAAGAACATTTGAGTCTTTTCTTAACTGAGTCTTTTCCTCTAAATATATTAATTTATTTTTTGGTTGTTGAAAATGCTAATGTTGTGTTCCACTTTGCTGAAAAAATGGCATATGACCACCATTTTCCCTTTTTCTCTTCTGACTTCATTAACAACCATATTGATGTCATTTCCTCCTTTGTCTCCCCCTCGTTCTCTCTCTTAGTCTCTTTGTCTCACACTTCTTGGCAGTAATGTATTCCTCACATGACAGTGCATTAATAGGAATTTTAATGCTTTCAATTCCACTCTCATGTTCCTTCATCCTTCAACTTCTTTTCTTCCTTCTTTCTCTCCTCTTTTCCCCCATTTCCTAGTCTCTGTTCTTCATTTTCATCCCCTCGAATTAAGTTTATTCCATCCTTCCTCACTCTCTTTTTGCCTTTCTTCCCTCCCTCCCTCCAATTTATTTATTTACCTCTCGCCCTCTTCTTTCCTTTATTCTCCTCTCTGATTTTCCCAACCATCCTTCCTGCTTTATTTATCCATTCTACCACTGCTTAAAGCAAATCTGTTTACATTAAGTAGGAAAGCAGCAAATTGTTATACTGCCATGAAAAATCTTGATACACAGTTGGGGTGGTTGGATGGGGTGGACAAAGAGTGACTTTGACACCAAAAATCAGGGTTTGCATTGTGTCTCATATTGTTGAATGTTGGTTTTTTGAAAGCATGAAGATTATTTTTCTATCACCTTAAACTTTATTTTTGAGAAACATGCAATACCAACAGTGTGCAGTATAAGTTAAAGTTTTTTCATTTTTTTCAGTTGTTTTTTTTTTTTTTTCAAAAATCGGATTTGAAGAGACATGATAATTTGAATTAATTTAATTGCAACCCAAATAACCTAATCATTAGGTGACAGACTTGTCAGGTGTGTTTTTGTTGATACTTCTAAGGCTGCCGCATTTTACAAAGTCGGCAAATAGCTTTACCTTTGTTAATCATCTTGCCACTTAACAACCCAGAATATTTTGACACCAGTTTCCTCCATGTGTTATGTAACAGAACAACAATAGCCTATTTTACTGGTAAGTAGGGTTGCAAAAGGGTGGAAAATTTCTGGTAAATTTACAAAAAGCTGTTTTAGAGGAAAAAGCAGGAAAAGTGTGATCTTATGATATAATCATATTACATGAGACAATGTTTCAAACTAGAAAATTTTGACTCCCTTCTTTACAATCACACGTCTGTTTTCTTTCAGGTGGCTATAAACCACCTGCCTTTGCTCTTTGTCAGTGATGGAGTTCCCAGATGACTTCCTGTTGGCCGAGCTGGGCCACCTGCAGCTCTACAACGACTCGCTCTTCCAGAACAACTTCACCGGTCCATACAACGAGACAGACGCCTTGCTGCCGACAGGTGTGAAGGTCACCATCGTGGTCGTCTATATGATCGTCTGCGTCATCGGCCTGGTGGGAAACTTCCTGGTCATGTATGTCATCATAAGGTAAGACAAACAAAAGTCTTGAAAAATAAAATGGATGAAATTGATTTATGTGAGATCGTATGGTCTTAACACGTGGATAGTTCCACTTTAGTGACAGCACATTTTCAGCCATTCCTCTAAATCAAAGGCTTGACAGTCAGGAATGATGATATGGCTACTGTTGCTATGGAAATCCAAACTGACAGGATGAAATACTTTAAATAATAGCACCGTAATTAACCCAGTCTTAACATATAAAAAGGCTATTAGATCTTCTCAGCTGTTTTATTCAAGTCACAGTTCAGAGCTCAGTGTCACTACAGCTGTGTTATCTCACTGCATCTGTCAGAGGTTCAGTCACTGTTACCACAGCCTGTAGATACGGGTGCTGAATTATTAGTCCATAAATTATTATTATTATTCATTATTAGAAAGAAAATGATTCAATCAAGATAGTTCTTTAAGTCATTTATCACATAGATTTTCTGCTTTTTTGATTCATCTTTTCACTGTAACCTGAATATCTTTGAACCTCTGATGTGCAACTGTCTTTATTTTGGATATTTTGAAATGATTCACAGGACAGGGAAGCTGAAAGAAACATTGTCTGAAATGTTGATATTTATGTGTAATCTTTTTTCTTGGGTTTTTTTTCACTTCACACATCTAAAAGATATTTAGATAAAACATCAGGAGAATTAATTGTCACCCAAGCCCCAAAACACATGCAAACAGTGATGACATGCTGCAGCTAGCTGTAGTTTTATTAAAGGATCAAAAACCAAAAAGGTTGTTTAGACTGAACATTAAATCAGGCTATCAAAAATGATGGTAATCCGTGGCTGAGGCATGGGAGGACAAGAGGCTGCTTCAAACAAATTTTGCCAACATCGACTACTCAAGGTGATCTTTCAAAGAAAATAAGCTACCCCCAGCCTGCATCTGCATGTGTCTGTGTGTGTGTACACATGCCCGATTGTGTAGATATTTTTGTGGAAAGCCTGGCAGGCAACTGTCTGGTCATGTATGGGTCATGTGTGCCACTGTGCTGGTTTGTGTGTGTGTGTGTGTGTGTGTGTGTGTGTGTGTGTGTGTGTGTGTGTGTGTGTGTGTGCACATGCAGTATTCTCCGGTAGATTTGATTGAAACAAGCGTAGGTGGACATGTGTGTGTTGTGTGAGTTTGTGTGCAGTCGTGGTTAGCCCGGTGGGCAGCTGCTGTCTGCTCATGTATATCATGTTGAACCAGGAGACTGTGTATGTGTTTGTGTGACTTTGTTGTTGTTGGGATACTTTGCTGTACTTTTGCTCCGTATTAAAGCTCTATATCTGTTTGCCCAAGACAGATGTCAGGCTGTATCAAACAGGCTGTTTCCCACATGACAGACAGCTCTGTCCCTGCTTCTGAGTTTCAGTCTTAGAAAACGTGGTGGTGTGGGGAGGTGTTGTTTCTGAAGTCCATCCAAAATATATTTCGTCACTTGGTGTTTTGATGATGGTGGTGGAGAGTGCTGTTTATCACTTTGCTCCAAAATCTCCCATAGGTGTTCGTTGGTTTTAGACCTGGTGACTGTGAGGGCCATAGTATATGATTCACATTATTTTCAAGCTGTTTACTAACCCCTCATGCTCTACATGCATCTACATTCATAATGCTACTCCACTAATTTATTCAGATTTTTCTTTTAAATCCTCACCCATATGAATCTATAATGCCCAATTTAGAAAGTTGCTGTGGAGAGTTTTGAAAGGTGGCAGGTAATGTTTAGCATCTAAAAACTGAGCTTGTGAGATGTGTAACTTTGTAAGTTTTATAAGATAGCTGCTCTGTTTTTCTTAGACAGTTTATTGGACTGTAATTGACCCACTGTGGGTTCAACTCCAGCTGCACATTTTCTCTTAAATTACTTCTTCTGAGATCAAATGATTTCTCCCAGGTTTCCCATATGTTACAACAGATTGAGCAGCCAGCAAATAGCAACAGGATATTAATCCTGTTCTTTTGCTTCTTCCTGCATAATCAAGTTCTATATAAAACATTGCAAAGCACTTGAGTGGTGATTTGAGTTTCCACAGAAATGGAATGGGCAAGTATTCACAGTGACAGTTTCACTCGAGACATTTGTCAGCATAGTAATCATTCGCAGCCCTGTGAACAATATCTGGTTCCTTAGAACTAGAAAAGTATTCTGCAATCAAGCTTTCATACTTCAGTCAGAGTACTGTACAGTTTTCTGTATCATGATTAAATGTTGTACAGTTCAAGCTGTGCTGGAGACCTGAAGTGGAAAGGAAATGATTACATGTCTGTATGAGTCTGTGTGCATGTTGCCCTTGCTAGATAACCACTAACTATAATATAACTATCCTCTGTAGATAACTACTATTCTTGTTAGACCTATTCTTACTCTGCTATCTACATGTAGTTCTGTAGATATGAGTCTCTCTCTCTCTCTCTCTCTCTCTCTCACACACACACACACACACACATACATGTGCACAAACTCAGACAAAAGTATTCCATCCGTCTCCGTGCCTTTACCCACACATGAAACATGCACACGCAGATTTATACACACACACGTGCGCGCGCACACACAGGTGTTGATTCACTGCTGACACTTTGCCCTCCTGCTCAGCAGTGTCAGCACTCAGCCGTTGTCCTCAGTAAAGATGGCCGCCCCGACAACTTGCCCTCATCAAGGGTGTCAGAAGGCAGCAGCCTCCATCATTTGGCGGTGTTAGGCTGGATGAAAGGGCTGATTGCACAAGATGGCCGACACTTGCCTCCACCATATTAGACCGAGCAGAGTGCAGGTCTCTGCCCTTGTTAGCCACTAATCCCTGGCAAAGACTCAGCAGTGCATTTTGTGATTGTATTGGTTGTATTGGTTATTTTTACTCACAAAGTTCCAGAGGTTTACTTGCAACAAGTCTTACAACAAGTTTGATGTCAAGCAGGAAGAAACCAGAGAACAAGATAACATGTTACTATCAGAGACATCCATGCGTTGATCAGGAGGTTAATTGAGCGAAATGAAAGATCTTAAATACTGTGGGATGAGTATAATACGTAGGAGGAGAGTTAGGTGTGCAGAAAGTCTGCCCTCTTAGTTAGAACTCTGATTTAAAAGATTGTTGCGTTGTATGTCTCTATCACATGCATTTTTTCCTTTATGCCCAACTAGAGATGTTTTCTATATGCAGGTAAACATCATGACAGGTGTGACTATTTTTAATTTCCTGTCATTTGTTGTCCAATGCAGCTCCATGATATGGCATTCAATGGTGTTAATTAAAGTTGCAGAGTGGGAACTGCTTATTTACCATTAAAATATAAGCTCTAACTACTGTGCAGCTGATATGTTCTCGACTCTGATATGTCTGACTAATTAACTGTATAAGTGACACTATAACGTGACTGTATTGTGAATTTTTTTTCTATTACCTTGACTATTTATATCTTCTGACACTGCTGCATTTGCCTCCTCATTTGCTGCCTGTCTTGACAAACATATACATACAGTAGTTTGTGCCAAGTTGGAGATACAACCTATGAAACTCATTACCTTCAGTTCTCCTCGTGTCCTACTTAGAGAGGCCACTAAATGGAACAGCCCTTAGCTAGTAACTCGTGTTTACTGTGATTTTGAGTGTGATGCAATGTGGCAAACATAGCAAGCACATAACATAGAGAACATGATATACACCAACATTCTTAGACCAAGAATAAACCATGCAGAAGTAATCTCTGAACTAAATTAAACATGTTAATTAAAGTTATTCAATTAAATATGTAGAATATAATGTGATGTTTTATGTGCAAAGCTGTGGATTGATTGTTACATGACATAGAATCATAACTGTTTCAAAAACTGGATTCAGATCACAGGATATGTGCATTTTCACTCTGCAGGTAAATTATAGTGGCTGAGGCACCTTAAAGAGCTTGAAATCATTAAAGAATAATCTCAGACTGAGAGCAGGTCAGAGCATCAGCTGGGTGCTTTGAATGTAAAGATGTCCAATTATCCCAAAGACTTAAAGAATGTGGCCCAGTGTGATTCAGCCTGAGTTGGTATTAAGGTGATGGATTGTGGGTAATTACCTGGGATAGACTCAAATCTTATCCAAGCAGGTTATAGCAGGTTCAGGAGCTCAAGTCCCAAAACAGTGGGCTGCGTGATCAACTCATGTATTCATGTAGAGGCTGCAGAGAGAGAAAATAAGAAAAAATAAGAGAAATGTAAATGAAGTCTGTTTTCACTGTGCACCAGATGTGACATTTGGGTGCAGTTTTTAAGAAACACTCACAGCTAAGAAAAGTCTGAGTCATTCTTTCGCAGCAGATGGAAAGTGGTGACATTTAACCTACACAAACATATGTACATGGATGCACACACACATTTTACTACTACTGTGTAAGGGATTCTTAAACATAAAAGACAAAATTGTAAAACTTTGTCAGTTACTGTCCTCTGCCCAGAGACTAATATTGCAGCAGCATCTGTGGCATCACTCACAGGTATCTGAGGGGACATTATGAATTTTGTAGTTTGGGTTTAATTAATGCTGTTTCCTGCCACCATCGTTGTCAGTTACTAAAGTTATAAAACCCTAATTTGGCCAGCAAGGTGAAGATTAGGAGGGTCAAGCAAGGGCAAGTAACACATCTTACTGTGATAGACTGAGAGACCCATCAATCAAACAAATGCCTCCCAAAATGTACTTCAGCATTTCTTCATAATGGAACAATAATTTTAACTATTTAATCCACCTTTTAGAAGGTAGTCTGTTTGAATAACATGCCCAGATGTATCCGTTTAGAATTCAAGTCCTGTTAAAGGGGAACATCACAGACTTTTACACATCAAAGACTGTTTACCAGTCTGAGGTACAACAGCATATGTTTAAAAAAAACCCTTCAAAAAATCGTGGCTCCACAGGGAGCTGCAAATATCCTGATAAATCACTTCAAGTAATGTCCACTGTCCTTTGAATCAGTATCAGTTGAGGCTGAAGTTTAGATATGAAAAGAATCTGTGTAGTGTGTGTAAAAAATCAGCTCACCAGACCACTGTTGCTCACTCCTTGAATTGAGTTGCATGGTGGGTAATGCAGGCGACATATCTATAAAGGAAGGCAGATGTGTGGAATAAAAAGGATGATATCTTTGGTTCTGCTGTATCGATTTTGATATGGATTTTTTTTTTCTTTTTTCAAAACTGTCCATTAAAAACCAGCGTGAGATACAGAAATTCAAATAAGAAGTTACGAAGCTAAGGAAGCAGATTTGGAAATCTGAGGAATGTGATACAACTACATAATTTCCTTTGGAAATAATAGAAAAGTTCCACTGTAAATTTATATCTCACACAATTTACTCTGTCCCTCACACTGTGCCGCCTCTGCACTTTTTCACAGTCACAGCTAAGAACATGTAGTCACTCTTTAAGCCAGATGGAAAGATGTGACATTCAACCAACACAAATACAAACACACTGTTGTGTAATTAGTGTAAAATCTTGTAGTGTAGCTACATCAGATGGAGGAGAGAGAAACAGACTTGTGCTTCTCATGTCCAGTGTGATGGAGGGAGAGTGGGAGGCTGGCGTCATGACCGAGCAGCATAAAGAGACAAAGAAAGACTGACAAAGACACACAGGAATTCTGGGATTTGTCCAGTGTGTAGGTCACTTGGTTATTTAGAAAATCCCCCTGATACTCCAGAAGAAAACATTGGACATTTGCTTAAAATGAAAATGTAGCAACAGCTCTGATGGTGCTGGACTCCTGACCACAGCATCTTTGTTCCCAGTGATTTCACTGTCTAAACTGCAAGTCTGTGTGACAGCTTATCTGTTTGCAGTGCAGAAAAACATTCAGGTTACGCCACATGAGAGGATTTAATTGATTACAGCGGGCGTGCCACATGCGTAAAATGCACACAGCCCTTCTTTTCATTGGGAGATGCGTATTGATCCTGATTCTATGTGGTGACCACAGCTACTTAATGAAGCAAGTCAAAGAGAAGCCTTCATAAAAGACAGTGTCTGAACATGGATGTTTGAAGTTAAAAGTGTGAGCACTGACAACATTGTGATAGTGAAGGAGGTGGAGCTGAGCTCTGACAGGGGGCAGTTTGTATGTTAGGAGGTGGTGCTCCGCTCCTGTGGGCTCTGACCCAAGTTAACCTTAGGTTACAGTCAACTAAAGGAAACAATTGTTGGTGTGTGATTGGATGCAAAATCCCATCCCTGGATGTCAGACATGCCACATGTCCCTCCACCACCTGGACCTTAACACTTTTCTACATAAAGGACACACTACATCCTACATTAACAGTGAATGGAGGCACTGGACATAAATTACAAAGAGCAGAATCATCCTATATAAGCAGAATTTCTAGGGAACTGGACCGATCACTTGCATAAAGCTTTATTACTGGGACAGAACACGAGCAGTAAACCCACACACAACTACCAGGATGAAGATACCCACTTAGTTTGCCTAATTAAGTCTCCTTAAGCCTCACGTTAGCTTCAGCTAGATTGCATACTGTGAATTTTCTCCCCCCATCTCTTAAGCTGCAGTCACTTCAGGGCCATAAATCTCACAGTACATTTGTCTTGTGCGTACTGTGTGATGACAGGCTTGAAAAAAATCCAAACCTATCCATTAAACATTTATTGGTGTTTCATCAAGGGATTCTAGCTCATCTGCTGTATACAGCGTCATCAGCGGCTCTTTTGCTTTTTGTCTCTTCACTTTCACTTCCTATGAGCAAGTACACTGAGCTGTCCTCCATTAACACCAGGGCCTCCTATTGGCTGTAATAAGAACAGAATGTTGTCCTCTGGCAGCAGCAACATTGTTCTGTTTAGTTCTTGAAGGACCAGCAGTTAATTATCATTTAAATGCCAGCGTTAACCACAGATGGAAAACAAAACATAAAGGATAAAAATCACAGTGCAGAAGCCATCAAGTAGCATTAATTAAGGTTGCGTGTCTGTCAGTGAACTCATCACTCTGAGAATTTTTTTGCTTTTTGTTCTCCCAGACATGCTTTGGCGCTTTTCCTGACAGCACTGTGAGCTTAGCGTGTTTTCAGTTCTCAGCGCTGTCAGAGAACAGTAGAGAGAAGGAGCTTTAACTTTCAGCAGCAGAGCACCGCAATGCAGGCGTGTTTTCAGCTCGTAGCAACAACAAGAGCCATGAGCAAGGATTCCTATGAGCATCTGTTTAGTGCTACAGGCTCAAAAACAAGAAGGTGGACCACAGGGAGGGAGAAACATTATGCTGAATTCAGCACAGAGCGGCCTGGAGACAGAGAGAGGAGAGGAGAGGATGGCAGGCTGAAGATGTGTGAAGCTTTTTTTTCCTGTAAGGGAAAAAGTGCTGCCTGGAGGGATTTTTGTAAAGGAAAAGGGTTTTGTTTCCATAACAACAGACTGATCTACGTTATACATTTTAGGACATCATCATCCCTTAGCATCAGTTCTGAGACATCAAAATGACACGCTCCTTAGAGCAAAAAACATCAGACAATGGGAAAAAAAAGACAAAAACACAAACTGTCAAATCTAAGGTGTCATAAAACTGTACCAACAGAGCTGGGAACAAACTTGCTCAGGACGTATCAGGTGAATATCCCATCTCTCAAGTGAAGCTGTGTTCTGCTGGCAACAAGTAAACACATCCAAAAAATAAAAGTCTCAATCACATTATACATAGACAGTGTTTGGAAACTGACAGTTGGAGCACAGATATAGTTCTTTGATAAAAAGTCAACAGTATAAGCTTATGCACATATACCTAAGTAAAGAAGTCAACTACATCATCATAGAGCTTAATATTCAGTATTTTGATAACTGATTAGTTGTTTCAGTCATTTTTCAAAAATACAGAAAAAATTCTAAGCATATTGTCTATTTTTTTCACGAGTTATTGTCATCTCATTGGCTCTTTTTCAAAGACTAAACAATGAATCAGTTGAAAACTTGTGTGGCACAGTGTGAAAGCATTCCATATTACACACAGCTCTCGTCCTCTAGCCTGCTCCCTCTCCATAGCAATGGCTGCTGGGAAACCCAACTTCTTAGAAAAATGCTGACATAATTAAAAGCCATAACATAAACCTATCACACTGTCAACCCAGTGTAATTACATCCATAGTGGACAATTCTGCACCTAACAATTTAAATCCAATTCTAACATTCAGTGTCAATGTAAGAGTCAGCCTACCCTTTATTTCACTGAGTTTTGTAGTCCAGTATGTATATTTCCGAAAAACGAGCCTTCTGCCATTTTCCAAATTCATAATAAATCTAGTTTACTTATATGCTTTTCACTTAAAACTAATTTCCACTTTGACCTAGATGTTGACAGCACTTTTCAAACATGTGCCTGTTTCATTTTATGTAATCTGGTGTTTAAATATTGGTTTGCCTCTTAAAGTACAGCTCTAAAGGAGTGTTTTGACATGTATCTTGTGCTTTTACAATTAAAAATGACACATTAAGTGTCTAACTATGACAGCGCTCTGAATGGCAAATTTCTGTGTGAAGCCTCTGCAGTTTAAAAAAAAAATGACATTCAACATTTTTCTTCGAGCTTTAATTTAGTAGGAGTGATGGCAGAACACAAATCAGTGGGACACTGGAAGTCAAAAAGAAACATATTTCACATCTGTTACTGGGTCATTTAAACTGTGACACTTACTGTATATTTATGTATACTATATACGAACAAAAAAATATGAACAAAATCCAAGCTCTAAGAAGGCAAAACATGCCACAACAAAAGGTGAAAGATGATACAGCTCAGCTTTGCAGCATGCAGTAAGAGTTTCATGTCACTTCTTGGCTGATGTGACTTAGCAAGGATTTCCAGTCTGGCAGAGGGGGAGCTAAGGAGTGAGGAGGGGATGGATGTGAGGGAAAAGAGGAGGGATGAAGCAGGCACTGGAAGGACTCCACAGAGAGAGAACGGAGAAAGGCAACAGGTACAGAAGAGGGATGTCAAGTAAATCTTTACTATCCCTGGAGAGCAGTGTAAAACACACCTGAGCCTGTTAAGGGCTGTATGCTGATTGGCTGAGTATTAAAAGCAAATCTGGATGTTGCTGCTTTTCATTTGAATCCCCCGGATGGAAAAATGTGCAACAAAGTGGAATTTGACACAAAGAAGGTGTTTATTTTCCATTGCTCTGTGTTCCCTGTACACATATTCTAAACTGTATTTGTGAACTATGGGACTTTATGCTCATATATTGTTTATATGCATGTAAATGAGGTGTTTGGTTGGTTGTCTTCTCTATGTATTTGTTGTTCAGTGGTAAAATAAAACAGCCATTAGAACATTTTTCTTAGATCCTTGAAACATGAAATGGACCAGAGTTTTGATTACAAAGCGACAGATCAGTTTGTGTCAGTTTTGACCATCTGCTGTGGAGCAGATCTGGCATTTGAACTGAGTTTTTTGATACCAGAGAGTCTAATTAGGTTGCAACTGGGCTCTCAGATGCACTGAGTTGCCCAGTTATCTGAATCTCTGATGGTCCATGAGCTGATGGACAGTTTTTCTGGTTTATTTATCATAAGAGTGGTGTGTGTGTGTGTGTATGGGGTGTGTGGAGTTGTTGGTCGAACCACTCAGGGGTGTTATTCTGAGTTTGTTTGTTTTTTTTTCTATTGAAAATAGATTGAAGCAGATGGGAATAGAGGCAGAAACAGAGAGGTCAATAAACAGAGAGAGGAGAGGAGACAACTAAAGGGCAAAGAGAAAGATATGAAATGAAAGAGTGAAGGTGAAAAAGAGAGGGATCATAATACAATGTCACATTATCTGATATCGTCTCATTTTTCATCTCCTCTATAGTTCCTTTTACTAATAAAAATGTGTGTGTGTGAGAGAGAGAGAGTGTGTGTAATCTGCATTCAGTGACGGTCATATCATCCTCCTGATGAAATCTGTTTATTCATTAGTTTGTTTCTTCATCCATCACACAGGTTTATCTGCAAATCACTGCATCATTTTGACAAAATTTGGAGAATAATGCATCCGGACACAGATGATTGCATAACATAAACTGATTGGTAGTACACCAGTCATATATTAAAACTTTACTTTTTGACAAATAGATGAGAAGTTTGAGGAAGTTTAGGTTTCACACAAAGCTCAGCAAAGCTTAAAGACTGAAAGCAGACAGTAACAGAAACTTGTGCGTCACCACAAAGAAGCCTGAACAAATTTCTGTAGCTGTTACTTAAGAGTATCTGATTGATTTAGCATTGGCCCTGTGTAAACTCAGAGAGATCATCCTTTTTATTCTTCTTCTTTGTCGCAGCCTGGTACTTCCATTCCTCACAATTCAACTCAACTTGATTCACTTGACTAGTTGTGTTAATAAGGTTAATATAGGCCTGAATGATGAGCCTCAAGCAGAAATGAGTCGTCAACTACAGTGGTCTGGTAAGATCACCTCTTTCTAACTCCTGGATTTTTCTCATATTCAAACTTTCTTTGGCTCCAATCAATGCTGACTCACTTGAGGAGATTCATCAGATTTTGCACAACTCCCTCTGGAGCCACAAAAGCACTTGCACATATGCAACAGTCCTCCCTCCCCCACTCCTATGAGATCAGTGAGGTTCCCACAGTGAGTTTATGATATCGGCCAGAGTGTCAGTGTAATATTATAGGGACGGTGTGTCTGTGTGTCCATCCAGACTCTCCTGCCTGATATCAGGAAGAGAGATGATATGTAGAGGACCCATCAGTTACCATTAGCTCTCTAATACTATGATTTTCATTCTATAATGTTTTCATTCTACAACTTAACATAGACTATGTTACAGTCTGAGCCCCCAGTCTTAGTAGGCACCTATTCATGATAACACACTCACTGTACACTACCTGCTCAGCACCAAACAGGAGACAGACAAAGTCTGCTGTTTTCTTTTATCAGCAAATAGCTGAGGAAGTGGTGCTTTACATCTCTGTTACACCTTGATGGATACTGCCGGTGAGTGGCTGAGAGGACGGCCAGGAGTGCATATCTGTGAGTTAGAGAGACATACAAGAAAGAAAGGCTGCCAGCTCATCTCATTGTGGATCCTTGACAAAGAGTGAACCAGCAGAGAGAGAGAGAGAGAGAGAGAGAGAGAGAGAGAGAGAGAGAGAGAGAGAGAGAGAGAGAGAGAGAGAGAGAGAGAGAGAGAGAGAGAGAGAGAGAGAGAGAGAGAGAGAGAGAGAGAGAGATGGCTGTCATGTCATATCTGCTAGTCCTTGACCCTGTGACCTGAATACTCTGCAGATGGATTGATGATGTGTGTGAATGTGTGCCTGTGTCTTTCCATCTGTTTCTTCTCAAAGTGCTTTTACTGAGTGGAATTCAGAAAAGGAATAAAAAAGTTGAATAATGATCATATCAAAGACAACTAACTGTTAGTGTGTGGCTGTTAAACTATGAACACATATGAGTATCTGCAAATGTTTCTGTCTGTATCTGTTGTTGTGTGCTTGTCAACCTTTGTGTGTCTGTGTGTGTGTCTGTGTGTCTGTGTCTGTGTGTGCCACAGGGTAATGACTGTGCCTTCCTCCTTCCTAATGACTATGGTGAATTATGAGGCCATTTACTCTGCACTGCAAATGAATCCCTCGTACTGAGAACAGAGGGTGTCTGTATGTGCGCATGTATTTCTGTGTGTAATAGACACCAAATATAGCTGGTTGTCACATGACTTCTCTGTCTCTATGACACAGACACACGCTCTCATTTGCATACATTCAGGACAGTGCACGCTCTGTCCTTGCAGTGGCTCCTCTCTGTCTTGCTTCCTTTCTTCCGTTGTCTCTCTTTTGTCATTAATTTTTAATTTCACTTGACTTAATTAGCATTAGTGATCAAATGAAAAACCTGAATGGAACAGACTAATTTATAGTGTATTACTGACTGACACGTTTATACTTTTCTGATTATAGGTGGATTTTGCACTTAAAAACCTGAAAAGTGGTGAAGACCTCTTTATTGAAAAGTTGTCTTCTTTTCATCATGGTAGTTTGTGTAACATTTTATGAATAGCCATATATCTCCTATTAATATACTGTATATGTGAAGTGTCTGTAGGAAAAAAAGAAGCTCACTTTGGTTTTCAGTCTCACATCTTTTCCTGGTAATGTTTCAGAAAGCACTCAAACTCACCAAGTGGGCTCTTAAAACTGCAACACCTAACATTTGCACTATGCACTTACTGAGTGTGGTATAGAAAGCTTTTTGCAACTGCAACAGAGACATTACAGCCTTGTGGCTTTTAAAAATGTTCGACTGAATAGTCTAAGTATTCCTGAAACTCAAAAGAACAACATCTTTCCTGAGTAGTGGATGTTCAGGAGAGCACTGAAAGCTTCAAGGTTGTATTGTAATACACAATATCCTGCAGAATGAGGTGAATGCTGGCATGTGTCGGCCATAGCTCACATCCTCCCTCAGAACAGACCCATGTCTGATCATAGCCTGTTTGTCAGGGGCTGACAACATGTTTTCAGATGGTCTCTTGTTGTCTCTATTGTATTTCACAGGTGCTACTGCTGCAGCATGACTAAGCACCCTGGAGAGCTGGTTTACTCCACTCTGTATTTAGGAGGATGTAATTGTACATTTACTATATGCAGGGACAAATGCTGTTTCTCTGGATTCATTGGCTTGGTTGCTCTCCTCGCTTAACTGTAAAGGATTTTTATATTTATGTGGTAGCTTTACACACATATTTTATATACCTATATTGTATGTTTTACATACTTTTTTGTCATTTTAGGCACATTTCATGTTTCCCCCAAGACAAATTCTTGTTCAGGGACAATGAGGATGAAAGCTGAAAATGTGTAACACTTTAATTCTTGTCTTCTCTGGATGGTGACTGGGCAGTAATGATACAACTTTTAGTGAGATTTTAATGAGAAAATCATCCTTAAACTGTCCGAGCGAAGGACACAAAAATAGGATTGTGACAAGTAAGGGGGGCTGGCCTCCCCCCATCCCTGGCGCAAATTATGCCCTTGGGTGGATCAGGGGAAATAACAAGCTTCCATGGCAGGAATGAAACAGCTCCAGCCCTTTTACACATTTTGTTTTGCTCCTTTTGGTGATCCAGTGTACTTCTGGTAGATATATCTGGAGGCAGTCCCTGCAGACATTTAAGGCCTCACAGAATCAGCTTGCAGTCACCCAGATCACAACACTGTTAGTTCAACTGCCCTTGAGTTTTAACTTAGATAGAGACCGATAACAGACCGTCTCTTTCATGCTTTTTCTTTTTAGTAGTGTGAAGTCAGCCTGAGCCTGGAATCTGTAACCCTCGAGGGACAGTCGTGAGATATTTCCTTAGAACTTTTTCTGGAGGGCGGTGATGTGATTAAACTGAGCCACACGAGACACGTGACTATACTCCAAGCCTCCTTTTAAGTCGGTCATGCATGTTTCAGTAGCTCTTCCTGATGCAGACATTTTTTTCAGAGAAGTTGATGAATATGAACCCAAGACTAATTGCTTTGAAATCAAAGTGAAGAATTTGGGCTCCAAGCCTGATCCTGTGTTCCCTGTTATACTGTATTTGTGTTGTCCTGAAAGCACCAGACAGTTAATGGTTGTCCCTTATATCCTTGACTGTCATTAGATGATTAAAGATTCCAAAATGAGACTGACTTTGACACCAGTTTCAGTTAAAATACCACCTAATGAGTAATGAAGATGACAGACAATCTGTCAGCATCTGTGCTGGCTCCCTGAGAAAACCAGCACATTCCATGACACTCGAGTCATTGTGAAAGTTAAAGTGATACTCCACAAAATGAGGTCCCACTGCAAAGCAATGATATGAGCTGAGGCTGGGTCTCCATCCCATTATATGGTACTTAGATGTTACTTAGATAAATCATAAATCCTAAAAAGAACTCTCAGTGAATCGGCAGCCGCGATGATAATAATATGGTGAACAGAATATTAATTTTGCATTAAGATTAGGTCCCTGATTTTATTGATCCCCTTACATTTCATCCAGAACCATCATCTGGTCACAGTTTCAAATCTGGGTTCTGGGTTCACCTGTACTTTGTGTTTAGTGCTATTTAGCAAATGTTAGCATGCTAACAGGCTAGAATAAGATGGTAAACCCATCATATTACCTGCACATGATCACTGTAAGCGTGTTAGCATACTGATGTTAGCATAAAGTTAAGAGTTCACAGAGCCATTAGCATGGCTGTAGACTCTTGTTCTCATGCACAAACATTATAATCAGGGCTAAGCCTGCATTAAGGGTCATAAAGGTCAACACTGTCTTTTACTTTTTACAAGAACTTTGTCATGTTAAATCAACAATTATGGAATTGTTGGGATGTGAAGAGAGGAATAAGAAACTGGGTTTCTCTCCCTGGTGAAGGGAGAGTGGCTCTGTGGGACCTGCTGGGTTTTAAAGATCATTTTACTGACTTGTTCCTTTACTGAAATGTGATAAAAACCCTCCATTAAATAAGGTATCTGCTCATTCTCACAGTGCAGTTAATGAGAATTAAACTGTAACACTGATACCAATGAGAAGCCAGATGTAATGAGAGGTACAGTAAGGGTCTATATTCATTTTATTTTGCCTGTTTTGACTGTTTTGTCTTTGGCTCTTCCGCTTGTACATGATATTTAGGTCTGATTATGGACATGTGGTCTAAAATTAAGCACATTTGAAATGGAAGTCATAGTGGATTCATTGGCATAAACTGGACAAACCACTGACTTAGTGTCATTTGCTCTTAGAATTTCATTAATATCTGTCATTTTGCTTCTTCTTGCTCTCTCCTACATGTCTTTAGTAAAAGGAGGAGTAATTTGGCTAAAAACTGGCTAAATCTCATTCATTTTTTCTTCTCTTCATTCTTTGATTCTGTTCCCAGCCTTCTCTCTGCCTCTCCTCTCTCACCATATGTTTCCCTCTGTCTCTGGCTGGTTTAACAGTATAATGTAATCAGATTGGGGTCATTATCTAAATCTGTGTTGAAGTGGATTTTAACAAACCATTTTTCGACTGTGGATTTTACTTAAGTGGTTCCACACAGTCAGCAGGAGTAAAAGGTTGAATTTTACACCAGAATTTTCTCTGGCGTAGGTGTTCCTAAACAAATGTCACATCTTGTTATAATTTAGTCCAAAACGTGTCTGTGTGCTGCTGAAGCTGCAGGATGTAGTTCTTGCATTTTAAAATGAAAGGAAATCAATATCCAAAAGATCCTTCTGCAAATACCAGGAGTTTTAAGGTGACAGGTGTGTATAAACAGGGGACAAATGAAAACAGAAACATAAGGAATGCAGATGCTTCCAGCAAAACAAAGGGTTGATCAGTGATTTGGAAATGATGATGATTATAGCCTCCGCAGTCACCAGATCACAACCCAGCTGAACGCCTGTGGGAGATTTTGCGATGAAAGCCAGACCGTGTTCTTACCTACTGTCACGAAGACATCAAATACCTGAACATGAATGGTGGTCATCCCTCCAGTAGAATTTCATAGACTTTGAGAATCTATTACAAGAAGCATTGAAGTTTAGTTTGAAGGTTCATTCTCGACCTTGGAACGAGCAGCTTTCTTAACATGTGCATGTGTGTGTATGGATATGTATCCTCATAACTTTCAGCATGTGTGTTTTTAAGTGTTCAAAGACATTACTCATATTGCTGTTTTGGTTCAAACAATAAGGAAAACATTTGGAAGTGACACAGCCACACATTTTTTCATATATATATTTTTTCTATCAATATTTTTGAAGGAATCAGTAACCTTCCCTAGAGTGAGGGACTGTGTGACTGCACAAGAAGGAAAAAGAAGAAGAAAAGGCACACTCAATTTATAACACTATTTCATAAATATTTTATTTATTTACAACTTAATTGTTTTGCCAATAACATTTTGGGGAAAACCTAATGGCTGGCTGATTAGTATTGACTGGCAGTGTTTTTTCACACAGTGTTCAAGTCAGTGATGATTTTATTTAACCAAGATTTCTATGATGTTTTGCAATAGCAATGTATCAGCTGAGAATGTAAAGAGAGAGACATATAACTTGAACCTGCAGTTCCCTTTTGGCTTTACAAAGCTGCAAAGCCGACGGGGGTTCACTGTCATTGTGTCATTTTTGGCTGCAGCAGAAAGCTTTCGTAGTTTCCGTATTGTTTTAATAAAACTGTAATCCAGGTGGCGCTGTGCTTCAAAACATATTTGCAGTCTGAGGTTAGACCACACAGGACAGTTTTTAGGAGACATTGTTCATCACACTCTCACACTCTGACCACGTACTTTATTCTCTCTGAAGACAGTAGTCAGAAGTGTGCTCAGTTAAAACATTATTAAATATTCTTAATAATATTTAATTGAAGAATGTTTGCACTGGTCTGGTTAAATCTAAAGGCATTTATTAGAGACAGACTGAACTCTCTTTGTAAAGCCGAATTTCAGAATAAAGGCGTAAAAATCTGTATAATCAAAAGACATGAATAATTTTGAAATGTTAAAGAATTGATTTTAAGCTACAATGCCCAAGTCTAGCACAAAAACTTTGCTGTTCTGAAGTGGATTGGTTTAAACATTTAGATACTCAGCAGACATTTTATTCAGTCGAAATAAGTGTCTTTGGTTTTCTCTGTGCAAGTCTGAGACAGAATGGGGCTACAGACAAAATACTAAACAATATATGCCTGGAATTTGAAGAAAATAACCCACTCTCTTCATCCCGTCTTATCTCATGTCTGGTATGTGTGCACTGCCCTCCTCTACGTTTTCTTCTTGCCTTCTCTCTCTCGCTCTGTCAAAGAAGAAGAAATATGCAGCTGATTGCCTGTTAAGAGCTGATCGGTGGAGCTGTGACATAATGGAGTGGTGAGAAGAAAAAGAAAAGAGGGAAAGAGAAATCAGATAGAGGGTAGAGGAAAATGAGGAGAGGCAGGAGAAGCCCTTCTTTCTCTTTGTTCCTCGATCCCTTATTATCCATTTTTATGCTTTGATCTTCATTGTCATTTTCATTTCTTATCTCTGCAGCTCTCTTCCATCTTTCACTGCTAATGAGTGCCATCGACTTGATATACCCATACAGGACTCTCTCTAAATTTGTGTTAATATTTGACCTTCATTACATAGTTTATGTATTTATGTAGTATCTACTATCTAGTAGCATAAACATGAACACAAAACAACCATGAGGACAGAGGTGGAATAAACGCTAAGATCTTAGGGCATTTATGAGTTGGATACACCAGATGGCGAATCCCCTGAGATCCACTACAACAATGAAAACAGCTGAAAACAATGAATAGTAATGTTCCTCATGCAAAGTACACCCCCTCCACCTCCAACTGTGAAGACGCGTCTCCGGTGTTCAGATAACGTGGATTTCACAGTTTGCTTTCTCATCATCAATTCTCTGACAACAGGCTTTTTATAAAAGAGAAAATAGAAAAATACCATGTGACAACAAAATGGAAAGTCGCGGTTCTCTGCTGAATTCGCCCTGACACAGCAGCTCTCGAAAGTTGATCCTGAAACATTTTCATCTTAACAAAGTGTTCTAAATATCTCCTCATGTAGGAGTTGTATAAAGTCAAGTCTGACAACATCAAATCTAGAATCTGGATGTCATGCCTGGACATGACAAACCAGGCCTTTGGGTTGAATTTTATATATGTTGTTCATATGTTATGCGACAATATTGGCTGACTTTTTTTTTTATATGGGGCTAGATGGTGTCATTATAGATGCAACTCCAGTTCCTCAGTGATATACTTCAGTATTTAAAAACATTATCACTTTAACATTTAGATGTGGAATTTAGACCTGCTGAGATCCTTTGGGTAGAAGCTTTCTAATATTCAACATGACAGGGAATTAATCAGGACCGGAGCAGAACTGGTTTGGGATCAAGAGGTTTGGCAATATCAAACCCCACAGGATGGAAGGAAATTAATCAGGACCAAGGAAAAAATCCAGTCTGTTGACAACCTGAGCTACAAAGCTGTGTAATAGCAAGGATTTCACAACTACAACAATGGACTGTTGTGGTTGTGAAGTCCTCGCTATCACACAGCTTTTTAAAATGGAGACTGCTTCATTCTAACAAATAGGTAATCGTTGTTCTGTAGACACATGAAAATAATATTACATTTGTATTTAATATAAGTGTCACCTTTCATACATCTCTTGCTTCTAGTACTGATCAGATATCAGCAGCATTCTGACCAGATGTTGAAACGAAAAGGTTTCTTTTTTTTCTACCGCTCTCATTAAAGTGACAGAGGAAAGCAGACCAGTGATATCAATACATACATATGGGTGTAATATGCTGTTGTAGCATTTGTCTAATCCTTAATGAGTGTCACCACTGAATGATCTGTTTGAAGCCTGAATAACAGCCCCATTGTTTCGCTCATAGTTTCATCTACACAAGTCATCCATGTGTTTGTATTAGTTGGACAGTTGTTGCTTAGCTTAACTGTGACTTGTAGGTGCCAATAGCCAAAAGTGAATCGTCTTATTTGGATTGGATGTGTCGGGTGAATTGTAAAGGGGCCTAAATGTAAAACAGCATCTCTAAATTATGGGGAACCTTTAAATGTGTCCCCTGATCTTATTGCAGATTCACACAGTATATGTGCGTTGATGTCTGCGTGATTTCTTGCAGTGCAAATGTAGGGTTGTTTTTTTGTTATTATCATGGTACAAATTTCCTGTTTAAGGAGATTGATTAATTAGTGTCAGAACAGATAATGGAACACAGAGTAAGATGATGTCAGTCACAAACAAGTGTTTCATCTGTGTATGTGTGACAGAGCAACATGTGGTTGGGCAGCGGTGTGTCATTTCTTCACACCAGCCATAGATTGGACTTGACTGTGAGGCAGTTTCAGCGCGCACACACACACACACACACACACACACACACACACACACACAGGACACAGTCTTGCTGGGGTTAACGACGTGTGCAGTCATCCCTGCTCTGGGCCTCTGTGAGCCATTTCCCTTAATGAGGGCCTCAGATGGTGAAACAGAGCCAGACCATTTACCATCATCATGGCTAATTTCTGCTCTGCCCAGCCAGAACATGGCACCACTTCTACCCCTGATCGCGCCGTTTACCGGCAGACTTCTGGACTTTTTCTTGATTGTTAACAATGCAGAGCCAGGCTGATTTTTGACCAGGGAGCATTTCATCTGCATTACAGTAAAAGTGGTGTGGCTTTAGATGGTGAATGAATGAAGGGGATGAATGTTGAAATACCGCAGTGATTTATGCAGTTTTTATGAGCGGGGCTGGCTGTAGGTGACGCCATGCCAGAACTGAAACGTCTGAGATATGATGTCAGTAAAACAAAAACCACATGAACTGCTGACGTGTCCTGTAAGGGACTGAGCCTAAAAATACCTACTGTGGATAAGAGCAGCCAGTTGCCAACAGTAAAGTATTAAGTCTGAAGAACAGCGAATGATTAAAACCATGTTGATGAAACATTTTAACTCAAGGTCCACTCACTCGCTTGATCTGGATCATTTGACCTAATCATGTTCATCATTAGCAGATGAAGGTTTCTCTGTTGCCATGAAACTGAAGAGTCTGAGCATTTTAAGGACTCCTCGGTCATCTCAAACTCAATCAACTGATTGTTGTGATATGGTCAAATGCTTTAAAAAAAAATATGTAAGTGGACTTTTAAAAGAATAAAAACTTTTTTAGTTTTTATTCTTTTGTTAACTGCTGTTTCCAAGGTGAAGAATAAACTGAACAATGAAGACCTTGTCTGCCTAATCTACAAACAAACATTATTCTATACATATTGAATCATGTAAACATGGTTTTTGAATGTTGCCTGTTTTCAAGAAGATAACTGTGACACCTAGAGGAGGATTGTGTGGATGGTTAGCCATACAAAAGTCACTTGACACTCATCAAACAATATAAATACATCTTGTTGCATTGATTATTTCTCTGCCTCTTGAAAATATTGTGTTGACTTGCAGTATTCATAGATGTTGCTATGTGACACTAAACTCAGTAGCTTTCAGTGATGCTGCCTAACATCACCCCTCAGCGAGTCTAATTTTAAAAATATTGGAATTCATTAAAATCTCATCAGTGGTATTTGTGTAGCTGCATGTTATTAACAGGGGGACAAACAAACAGATAAATCAAACTGCAGTGTCATCCTACAAGACACAAAGAGACTGAAATGAGAGGTGTGATGTTAAAGCAAATCGAAGCAAGAGAGGAACCACAACACAACAAGGGTTAACAAGGGGAAAGGGTCTTGAAGAACTGCAGACAAGAGCTGACATGAGAGGGGGGAGGAGAGAGAGACAGATGAGTGGGTTTGTGGCCATTGGCTTAATTGGGTACTTGTTGGTATAAGCAGGCGAGCTAAAGAGGGAGACAGGTCTGCAGAGTGCCCTGACATGCAGCAACACGTTCCTTACTGTTTGACAATTAGAAAAAATCTATAACAGAAACAAAGAGAGGAGACAGAAGATAATTAAAAAGAAGGACAGAGTGTGAATGTATATGCAACAAAGAGACAATTTATGATACAGCATGAGTGTAGAAATAAGACGAATGCAGGAAAAAGGAAAGATCTGAGGAAAGAAAAGACGAGAAAAGAGGCAAAGCTACAGAGAAAGGAAATTGTAAATATATGGTTGGAGACGAGATGTTGAAAAAGTGGTAGCCTGCAAAAATATAAGCTTCTTTTTAATCTTTAATTACAGGTGAATGAAAAATGTCTTTTTTACTGCATGACTCTCATTGCCTCTTCCTGATACCCCGCTACCTTACCCCTACTCCCAACCCTAACCCTAAAACACATCAGGTTGTATGAATTGGGCAGCAACAGCCTGTTACCTACGCCCCCTAACAGCTCACATTGGCTGCTCCTTCTTGTTTCTTTACGCCCTTTACATTTCCTGTGCCTGCTTCACAATAATAACCAGCATGTCTTTTGTTAGTTGAACAGTTTTAATGTGAAGCAGCAGAATGTTGTGTTTGCATTTGCAGTCATGGTATACAGCTCTACCTTGATGTAACAAGAGTAAAAGGTGAGGGTGATATCAGTGAGATTCAGTTGTGCTGGATGTGTATCTTATAATAACAATACATATATAGTCCCCTATATTACAGTTTCCATATGCTAATTCAGTAGCTTCAGCTAGTTGAATCACCTCTGTGTTACAGTAGAGGGTAGCAAAACAAACACTTATTCATATGTTAATGTCATCAGTTAGATTAGAAGAAAACGACTGAGGGGAAGAAGAAAGACTCAGAAAAGGGAGATGAATGCAATTGTGCAGAATGTTGGGTAATTTAATTGCTTCTGTAGGAGGAGGAGAGCGGGTGGAGACATGTGGGAGGAAGAGCTGAGGGAAGAAAACGGTGGGGAAGGAGAGACCAGGGATGCAGGGATGGAGTTGGAGGGGGTCTTTTAGAGTTGGGGGTTGAGGTCCTTAATTAGGTCCTTGATTGGTGTAGAGTGTTGGTGGTGGGTGGGAGGAGTATCAGCAAATGAGGTTGGAAGGTTTCTCTGCTTGCTATTGTGATGGTCTGAAATTTCCTGTGTGTTCACTTGCTGAAACTGAACAGGTTGATTAGGGTGGATGAAAGGAAGGATAAAATAATGGAAAGTAAGAAAAGAAGAAGGGTAGAGAAAACACAATGACGACGGGGAATGGGGAGATACAGATGGAGGAATTTAGGACAGAAGGAAGTATACGGGGGGAGCATGTGACCAGTTAGCTGAAGTGAAGAGGGAGGAGAAAAGGAGGAGGGTGAAAGTGAAGGGAGTAATGGGAGAGAGGACAAATGAGGAGGAAGCAAAAAAATGTCTGAAGGAAGAGAAAAGAACAAGACCAGAGGTGAAGTAGGAAAACAAAACATTAAAGGTTAATTTGATGTTTTCCCATTCTGCAGTCTGTGGATACAATAATATGTGAGGAAAAGGCTAAAGAGGGGGATAAAGAATGAAGAAAGATGTGCAATTGGAGAGACGCAGTGAGGAGCAGAGAGAGAGAGGGAGATTAAATTTGAGGAGACAGGAGGCAGAGGAGGGGAAACGTCAAGGGAAAGAGGGAGAAGGGGAGGACAAAACAAGGAAGATAAAGATGTGAGAGGACGGAGGGGTGATAAATGGAGAGGAGCGAGGCTTCTCAACCTGCGTGGATCCCCCTCAGGAGGGTGAGAAGATGATTCACATCCTTACAGGGAAACTACAACAGGATTTCTGTCGGAGAGGATGAAAGATGAGATGGTCGAGAAGCCGAGAGACCAATAGGCAGACTTTGTTTAAGTCTGATACAAGGCTAGACTGAGGCCGCCCTCAACAGATAAAACAACAGCTCTGGTCATTTGCTCAAATGCTTAAATTGACTGATAATGACATTTCTTGACCTCTTGCAATGTGGGAATAACTGTACTCCCTAACACATTGATGTATAAAATCAGTGGAGTTCCTCTTAAATAGCTGACAACCGCTGCTTTTGCTGTGATTAAGGGAAAATTGATTGATTCCAACTTCCATCTTATTTTCAGAGTGAAGCTATTAGTTGTAGCAGCTATGACAGTATTATATTGTAAATTATTTGCCATGTTTCTTTCCTTGTCTTATCTATTTTTAGTGACATCGTCAAGTTTGTGACAAATAATTAATGTCTGACTATATACTGACTATATCTATTGATATCATTGCCGATTTCACATTTTAGCCTGTAGCTCAGCAAAAATTATTTTGACAGATAATATGAACCATGACAAGTTTTAAAAGGTTATTAAAGAAAAAATAATTACTTCAGTATTAAATTAACTATAGTAAGTATTTGCTTCTGCTTTTTTTGCTGGTTTTTATAGGGTGTTTAGAAGACACTCTCCAGTGGAACTCATATTTATATGTAAATTTTGTAGACAATGAAAAAGGCTTCCATTGTGCATATAATGAAACACCTTGAAGATTATCCTTGATTCTGAATCATGACCATGCAAAAAAGGTCTTCAGTGCACTGGCTTTGTTTTGATCAGACTTTATGATGGATGACAACTAACCATCCATGACGAGCCATTCAGTATTTCTTGATAGCAAGGTAAAAAACACATTCACCTGCAGTATTTTTCTAGCAGTAGAGGGCAGATGATGTATCATGAGGAAAAGACTTCCAACATGAGCTGAGCTGATTTATCCAGTTTACTTTTTGAACATGTGGTTTTATCTAAGTTAAAACCCAATTGTCTCTGTAGTATTGCATACAAAATTGATCCAAATTGTACAAAGGTAGCTGGTTAAACCTTTAAAATCCTGAATCGTTACATAAATTACCACAAAAATGACTTGGTACAGAAACCAAGACAGTTTTGACAATTTTCTCCTCTCTGATGATCCTGATTAGAGGCAGATAAACGGGCCACAGGTCATTGGTCTCTCCCTCTCCTGCTCCAGATCATAATTAGATGGGCTTTATATTTATCCATTGAGACATGGAGCACCATCAAACCCTATCCAAACTAATTTCACACATGATTACACCCATGCCCTCAGAACAATACTGTGATGATAGGTATGATGACAACTTACAGGGAATGTGGACTCAGACAGGAGATAGGCAGGGATAATACAGTCTGGATTGAACGCAAGACTGACTTCTTGAAATATTTGCACAAAGACAGTATAGGTCAGCTTGTGGCACAAAAACAAAAATCCCGGTAGAAGCAGCTGCTTTTTGTTTGTTCTCTTTTGTCAATTGCACAGCCCACAGTCCATGCAGAGCCAGATCAAGCACATATACAGCAAATGAGGCGATAAATAAAACACAAGTGTTGTTGGAACACATCTATAAACCTAAATGACTTTCATGGTCGCTAAATGTTTCATTTCAGCATCTTTTAAACGTAGCAATTTACAAAGACTTGATGTAAATGGTAACAGCTGCAGCTGAGTTAAGTGGAATGCACTGCTGCTGATTATCATCTGATGCTGGACTAAACACACATCTTATACATTTCCTGAAAGGACTAAAAGAGAGGAAAGTGCACGTTCTTTGTGGCTGAACTTGAAACATTAGTTAAACCGTTAATATAATTCTGATCTTCAATCGCATGTTCTTTCTACCAAAGGAAGTGTAAATGGAAGGAAAAGGAAGTTAAATAATACTGCTCAAAAAGGTCATTGACATTTTAATAACTGCCATAAAATGACATTTTCCTCCTACCTTCTCTTCTTTCTCATACATTCTCTACCACACCGACAGTACCTCCTCCAATTCAAATAAGCCGACATGATGATAACAGTGTTGCAAATGTTTTTTACCTGCCTCTCTCGGATCCTCAATCAGTGACGCAGAACCCTCTGCTGTGGTGCTCAGTTGGCGATGACAATCAGTTTCAGGCCTCATCTGTATAATTTCCATTCCCTCCTCCCATAGTTTATAGTCTTACATAACAGCCCTAAAATACATTAACCCAAATGTCACTTAGCCAGTCTGAAATGATGAAGTCCTGCATTAAATTATCACAAATTATTACTGACTTGTTTGACTTACCTGACTTGGAAAATCAACCCCCGCAGTGACAAATTAGGAGCATCAAGCCAAGCATGGCAGTTATCACATCCACTGCACTCAACCGTACCTGGTGCCATCATGAATAAATGTATGAATAAATAAAATGGCTACCATCAAACTTGAAACTTTTTCCAGACTTTTATATCACTTGGATGAAACTTTACACACACACACACACACACACACACACACACACACACACACATAATAGTTCGTTATCAGCAATTTAGCTAATTGGATCAAGTCAGGTCACAAAAACAGGGAAATCATTTGAAGATTTTCACAAGGAAACAGGTGTTCTGTATTTTTCTGTATCAGGACATTGCTAAAGGTTATATAATGTGAGGTGCATTCAAGACTGTATTTGTTCAACCTGGTTATTGTGTTATCTCTACCTAAAGTGCCAGCAACTTAGCTAATGTACTAGCAACCATTCTATTCCTACCCAAGTCAACTATTATCTTCTTTCCATTTCTGGCCTTGTGTCTGTAATGCACGATAAACCAAATTTAATTTGAAAGAAACTGAATTATGAAAGTGTTTTTAATTTTAATGGTTACATCATAGTGTGATGGAAAGTGATGGAAACATTAATCCTGGCCACAGGGGTTTGGCTTTAAAGGTTTTTCCAGCTGTGGAAACAGCCATTCATGAGCACCTCTGGTCACTCAGCTACATTTAAGAGTGGGTGGTGACTCAAGAGTAGGGATGCATTATGGACAAAATAATTTTTAATTGCTCAACAGGGGCTTACATAAGGTTCTGTACAATAAACATAATGACAGAGAACTCAGCTCTATGTAAAGAGACTCCCAAACCTTTGGAAGACTCTAAAGGAAGAAAAGGTGAGTGAAAGGGTGAAGCTGATAAAACATCAGGTAATGAATTCTAGGGAGCCGGAGAAGCTAGAGAGCAAGAGGTGAAAAAGATTAGTTGTGAATCTCCATAAAATATGTGGAGAAGAAAAGAGCGATGGAAAAGGGAATCAAAATAAGCTTCGTATAATAAGCAACAACATGTAAAATCAGACTATGCTCAGCTGCTGGAGGGTGTATTCTTATTCTTTTGGTGGAGACTATAGTCTCCCCCTGCCTCCAGTCTTCAGTCCAGGTAAGATAGGCTAACCACAGCTTTGTCTTCTTACTTATTTCATTATGACACCATTCTTCTGGCACCTTGTATTGGCACATGACACCAAGTACCAGGATATACCAACGTCCTGTTCTATTAATATTGACACCTGTCAGTCCTCAAGAAAAGCAGCAGCTGTGTCACGTTTGCTGTCTTGGTTGGCAAAGCCAGGCTACTGTACCTTAACTACTTCTGTCTGTATGACGTGTGGTATGTACCAGCAGCATCAACTGATGTAATGTTTCATGAGTCCAGATGCAGAATAGGTGGTTAATATAATTATTTCATTTCTGCTGACACTGGCAGATTTTACTACAAATAAATCAGCAGTGAGCAGCTAGAGCTGAGAGAACACAGGTGGAGAAAGAGACAGAGAGGTGGAAAGAAAAGTTAGAATGGTTGAAAGAAAAGAGGTGAGGTGACAGGGTGCTTTAATGGCTACAGATAGTATTGTGTATCACAAAGGTCGCAGGTCTGTTCCCCTGCAACCACCAGGTCTTCATCAGCTACCATAATGAGAACACTGAGCCCTTTACCTGCTTGTGGCTAACAAAAGCCTCGGCTGTAATGGCCACGGGAGTTAAAAGGTTTCCCGATAATGCACAATATTTGCCAAGAGACAGCAGTCAGCAATCACGAGGCTGGCACTCTAATGCTTTTGGCAGGGCTTTGAGCGAGGCTGGCTGGCTGGCAGCAGCAATGAAAAGCCTGTCAAATGAGGAGATGCTGGCCGACCAAACATGTTCAGCGCTTCTACACCCTGCGCCCAGATTTATAGAAAAATCATTCATTATTTACAGGCTGCGGCGGGCTGCCGCTATATGCTTTACTGCACCGCTGTGCAGGAGGGAGGTGTTGCATGACTCCAAGTGTGTGAATATGCAGCTGCTGACAGTAGCAGAAAGTGTGACAGAATGTCAGGTGAGGCTCTAATGAACATCTCATCCCAGGGTACAGTTGCCCCCTCTCAGTAATATCCTCAGATCTCAGTTCGTGACTCTGTTTTCACATTAATGAGCGCAGCATAGCATGTTCTGTATGCATGTGTGTTTGAACCAGAGAGAGACAAGGTTTTCATGTATCTCTATAGAGGTCTTTGGTTTCTAGTAAATGAGGGTTCAAATTCTAATAAGTTCTACTGCTGCAGGTTTTTGTGTGTCAAACTCAACTTGCTATCATCTTCAATCACGTGGTGTGTCATAAATATCGCAAGAAAAAAGAAAACGTTTTTTAAGGCAAGATGGTGAGTGTGAACTGTGAAGACATGTATTTGTGCACTGATGGACAGCAGCTGCTTTTTTATTGGCTCAGATTGCTGCCAGTGTTCTCTCTATGTTAGAGTCTATTCAGGTGAAATTAGATATAATTGGTTTTAATTGTCCTTCACTGCCTTTCAGATTTTATTTAATTGATGTGTACACATTATGTTTGTGTAGAAGGTTGGGTGATCTTTCACTATTATCATTTATTGACTTTCAGTGGAATCTTTTCATGAATATTTGATCATATCGTATTATCATTTTATTCTATTGTTTGTGAGCTATGTTTGATGCAAGATATGAAAGTGGAACATAGATCATTTCTATATATGTGATGTTATATAGCAATACTGAAAAAAATTATTATTAAATTATTGCATACTGTGGGGAGAAACCTGTTCATACAGTTGCATTATGGGTAAACCTTTATTTGAGTGTTTAGGTTCAGACTTATCCCAATGGACTGCATTAGGATTACAGTTGTGTTTAAGACCTGTGTTGGATCTGGTTCTAAATTATACTCAAATTACAAAGACATATTGTCTAACTTAATTCCTAGGTATGTGTATGCAATAGATTAGGGTTGGTATTGAGATCTGCACCAGCCAAAAGTGGAAGAGAATGGAATTAAATGTATTCTTCTCAAGGAATCAATAAAATACATTTGAACTTAAGAACAGCAAAGTCCCTGTGGATTTTGGCAACAGCTTAATGTTTGTGTGCAACATCAGCACAGACAAGTTAATGATATATTTGATGATTTTAAAATCCAACCATACCCACTTCTTAAACAGTTGAATTGACAGGTTGAAGATTATGATCTGTGGGTAAAAAAGAACGAGAAAGAAAAAAATGTTCAGGGCTGTGGAGGTGTAAAACATTCGATTCACTGTTGTTCCTTGACCTGCTTTAAATAGAATTCTCTGAACTGATGTTACAAAGATTGGCCTCTGTGGCTCACAGTAGAACTAAGTGAATAAAACTAAATATGCATTAACTGTTCTCAAGGCTCCTTAACACTGGTTTGTAGTTTCATTTACTGTGTAGCTCAAAGACCGACATTAACTTTGCCTACACAGTGGATAAAAGCAGCAACGAAATGGCATGTTATGCAACAACAATTTACAAGAAGTAATGTATCTGAGCCAGTGATAGATTTAAAGATTAAAAGATGCCAAAGTGCTTTTACCAAATGATTTGAGACCTTCTGCTCCTATTTGTTGCTGAATTACTTGGCTGATTGCAGATCAGCAGCCTTTACAAAAGCAGGTGCATTCAATCCAGACTGCATACATTTATGTACTGAGAAAAGCACCTATTCTCCATCATTGGCTTTGAAATGTCAAACAGAAATAAGTGCTGTGTGATAGTCAGACAGCCAGTTCAAGCAAATGTAATCAAGTCATAATATCCAGTCAGTAATATGAAGAGAACCAGGTTTTAGCCGAGACACTTTGTGATTTAATTTGAATGGGGAACACATTTCATTCTTTTTTAACACTCTTTTTTTAAGAAGCTTTTCATTGGACAAATGAACATGAGCTAGTTTCCCAAAGGTTTAAGAGGAGGGTGTCTTTCAGATTAAAGTCAATAATACTTCCACTATTTAGGAACGCCTCAGAAAGGCACTTAACCAAACAAACCAAATCACAGCAACTTCTGCAGCTGTGTTGATCTCATTCACACTTAAGACTATAAGAGGCCCTTGAAAGATGTTGCTCACGTTTGGAGGCAGCAAACTCCGGTGACCTGCCTGGTGAGGACACATTTATTGATCACCTTTTTCCTTCTTTAGAATGTGAGAGATGTAAATGTATCCTTAATCAAAATATTGTCATTATGCATGGTTATAAATTAGCAGCAGGCCTCATTAGAAAACAGTGAGATATGGTCTGTGCTCAGAATAAATCAAGGCTACTGGCGTAATGCTGATACCATCACCATAAATTATGTCTTAAATTATGTTTTCCAATTTTCCAGGACCGTTTGTTCCTTTACATTGAAAAAGGTGTTTTCCCACCAAGTGTAAAGTGGAGAGGTGGAGACCACAGAACAGGAGCAGAGAATTTAGGTATATTCTTACCAGTGGTCCTTACTTTGCCTTTCTGCTCCACAGCTTGGTTCTAATGTTTGAGAGATGAGGCCATGCAGACTACAGACTCTGAGCAGCTCCATTGTGCGAGATGACCTGCAAACAGTGTGCAGAAATCTTACCATGAAAAAGTTTTGTAGAAACTCAGCAACTAAGTTTGGAGGAGAAACAATGAGGATACTTAGTCACTGTCTTTTAAAAAAGCACATCTGACCCCTCCAGTAACATTCCTCCACCTCCAGTTTACTTGCAGTCCATTGCTGCTCAGTAGAGTATTAAACAAAACAAACTCTTTGTATTGATGGTGCTTTTATGTCTCTTTGAACCAAGTTTTTTTTGACATCTTAAAGCACTGAAAAACACTTTGATCATATCAGTTGAAAGTGGCTAAAACTTCAGTTTCACTTTCTGCGTTTTTGTGTCTTTGACAGTTTCTCTGTGTATCTCTGTGTTGTCCTCTTGCCATACAGTTTTAGCACATAGAAGATGATTTACTGGCAAACAAAGATTAGAACAGATAAAACAAAGTGTTTGTGTAATTGTTTGGGGGGCAGAAAGAGGACACAAACATAAAGGATGTAGCAATAGAGACAGAAATACCCCAAATAAGACAGAATGACATTGAGAGGAAAAGAAGACAGCAGTGATAGAGTCACAGCTGTGATCATTCTGAAGTTTAACGAGTGAGAGACTGAATCTAATTGTCACTTTCATGTTTGCAGTGTGGATAGTAACAGATGGTAGGTTGTTATCTCCCTCAAATGCCCCTTTAAAACTAGAGCTGAGAGATGTTCACAGTGTCTTAGTGCAGTAGTTCTCAACCTTTTTGGTTTGTGACCCCTAATCACACGTTATTGCTTTAGTGTGGACGTGAGGTTTGAGAGTTCAACCAAAGACTGATTTTGCATCACAGGTTTGAAGAGATAAAATTAAGACAAGTTTATTTGCATTGCACATTTCAGGCACAAATGTAATGTAAAATTGGTTGGGAACCACTGCTGTACAGAGAGTTTTAAACTGGAGTTATGCCTCTCCAGGTTGCACATAGGCAAGCATTCATGTGGGTGGCTTGGAGATGTTTGGGTGGCTGGTTCAGCCTGTATGACGGTGACTTTCTCAACAGGCACAGATCCACACCACATGTTTCTGGAACCAATGCTCAGGTCATGTGAGAGGAATGATGGGAAAGATTCCCATGTTAATGACTTTCACATGCTCATGTCATCGAACAGCCAAGATGGCCTCTGTCAGTTGTCGTGTGCTAATACTTAACACTCATTACAAGACACAGCTGTCTTTATCAATAAACACTAACCACACTAAATAGGAAGACACACACATTACAGCAGTTTTAAAGTGATACATTAACAGTGTTTAGAATTGTAGGTAGATAGTGATTCCAGATATGTAGTCTCAAGGAACAGAAATGATCTGGGATTTAATGTAATGCTGACCTGGTTCTGCAGAAAGAGTTGGAGATAAAGAAATGATTTTGTATTTTATCTAATTTTACTGCAGAAAAAGTCTAAGAAATCATGAGCTGTAAAGGGTGAGCAGCTGAGAGAAGGCTGCCTTTGAGTAAGTTTGGCTACGGTGCCAAAAAGAACTCCAGGATTATATTCACTGTTACAGTGTGCTGCTATAGCAGCAGACAGAGCACACTTGTTATTCAGTACACACTTGTGCCATTGTAGGTACTAGACTTCCAGTTTAGATTTTCACAAGGGAAACTTCACGGAAAGGTCTTCAAATCTAGGACAATTGTCACAGTGTCCATGTTGTCAAGCTGGTCTGTGGTGTTTAACACCACAGAGACAAGAGAGGAAAAAGATCTAACACTGGTGAGTCCAGTGCTGTTATCCGTCGATTTTAAACCTCCTGCTTGGAGGGAAAATGTCCCATCTGTGTCCTTACCCAACATCAGAATTTCAGTGTAGCCAGCAGGGCTAATCTTCCACATCTCAGTCAGTGAAGATGAGAGCAACTCCTCCTTTCACAGCTGTCATTGGTGAATTAAAGCAGTAAGAAAAATCATGCTACATGCAGCTGTGGTTCCCTCTCGAGCAATGTTCACCTCTGAATGCAAGACTAAAAGTGATCTACTTGAAATAAAAGTACATGGTTTTTGTGCTGCTTTGATTATACACATACTAATGGTTTTAATCAGCTGATGTTTGTACTCTGAAGGTCTTTCAAGGACTCCAAATGTTAGTTAGATTAACAGAGCTCAGACACTGAGACTGAGAAGATAACACTATCAGAGTGTAAACAGGTGCACACTGTGGAGCTGCAGGCAAATAGATCAGATGGAGATCACTGCCATGAATAAGCAGTTTGTGTTATTCTTGTAAGACTGAAATCTGAGAAGATCTCAACAAAACACCAGACCTATACCTGTTGGCATATACATTGCTTTTTTGCTATACTTGATTGTGTCTGTGTACTGTTTGTGAAACTGCATGTTCACAGTAGTGAGTGTTCAGTATCCAGTGACATGGTTTTCTCCTTGACCTGATTCATGCTGATACTTTTGTAAATTTCCAGTCACACTGAGAATTTAAGAGTCCTTCAGAGTGAAAAGGAAGTGTTTACCACTTTTTGCAGTCTTTGTAAAAATGTCTGGGTTAATTTACTGGAGTAGAGAGGACATCTTAGGAGACACAATGCGTCTCCTCTCTCCCCCTCTTCTTCCATTTTCTTTCACAGCATTAGCTAAAAGCATCAGGGGAAATTACTTTCAACTGCTGTTTTCTTTCAAGAATGTACTCGAAGAAAAAGACATCTCTCCCGCTGACAGTTGTGTGTTTGTTTTTTTATTGTTGTTACCTGGCAGGGTGTTGATATTTGATGTGTTGTGTTAAAGACAGGAATACAGAGGAAGTCAGTACTCCGGAAATTGCCCCATGGATAATGAAAGGGGATTGATTTCAGATTTTTTTTTGTACACAAAAGGTTTTTTTTAAACAATTGAATGGACCACTTGTGTTGTCCTTACAAAGAACTGTAACAGCCAGTAAATCCATGTTTGAGGAGTTTTGCTGGTGGTTTGGGATCACACCTGTAACTGCTGACAGTAAGATAGATAAAAAGTATTCATAAAAAACACCTGTCCTTTCTCAGTTGTCATTTCATCAGCCCCTCAGTCAGTATGTTAATCAGTCTGTCAGTGGGTTGCAGAATAGTGGCATGATATCCAGAGACAAGGTGAGGCTACGCCGACCTTGCTCTGTGTCTGACACTCTCCTAATAGTACTGATAGTCCAGCTCAGTGACAGCATGATTCATCGTATTATGCAGACTGTATGCAAACTGTATGCAGAGCAGCGATGTGTGATTGTGGTTACCTGACAGGACCCTATTGTGACCATGAAGATCTTATACATGTAGCTACATCCGCAGACTCAAGTTTAAGTTTGAATAGTTTCAACTTTGAGCACAGCAATTAGGTATGAAATGCTGAAAACAGAAGTGTCACATCATTCAGCATCATCTGTCTATTCATAGGAAAACAATGGCTCACAATGATGCAAAGTTAATCTGCAATGAGCAGTCCCAGTGCACAGTCACATCAGAAAGTGTCAGGGCAAATTTTTGTGTTTATTATTTGACTTTATACATATGCACATTTTACCTTAATGTTATTTCAAACTGTGTTTCAAGATGAGAAATGAATCACTGTGACATTGAAAACGAAGCTATATGAGGTAACCAATGAGGAGGCAAATAAGCAGTGAATCCAGATGTCTTTTGTGTGTCATGAAGACACTTCTTATGGAGAATAGCTGAACCAGAGAGTTGTGACTCTGTATTTTCACATATTTGTTCCTTTTCCGAGCCTGACAGGGACAGCATGTCCTCTCTGATCAAAACAAGGACACGACAGTAATATGCAGAGATGTTCCTGGTGGACAAATGAAGAAAGCCTCTTACAGCAGAAACAGTAATTTTAGACAAAAGAACAGAACATGAGGGGGGAACACTGCAAAAAGGTGGGAAGTAGTAAGAACAGTGTGTGATTTATTTCTTTTTCTGTTGACATGATAAAAACAAAGTACAGTGGTGCCTTCAGATGCTGTTTTGTTTAATATATTCAAGAGAATCATCACCTTTGTCATGTGTTTTTTTCTTGTTCCTTTTTATGGCGCTGACACAGAAAACAAAATCACTACTTTCCAAAAAAGAACAATGTAGGGTTCACATTAGTTACCCAGCAACAGCATTTTCACAAGCGTTAACAGCTTGAAAGTTTTGAGCTTGTGGCCAATTCACTGTACATATAGAGCCGGTCTAGACCGTACTCTTTATCTTATAAAATTTACAGAGAGAAACCCAACAGATCCCACCATGAGCAGCACTAGGCAACTGTGGCAAGGAAAAACTTCCTTTTAAGAGGCAGAAACCTCGAGCAGAACCAGACTCAAGGTGGGCGGCCATCTGCCTCGACCGGTTGGGTTTAGACAGAGAGAGGGGGGGGGGTAGGAGAAAGACAACATTGCAGATACACAGACTAAGTCAAAATGTAAATAGTAGTAGTAATAATAATAATAATAACTACAATAATAATAATCATTATTATTATTAATATTATTATTACAGCTAAAGGAATAATAATGACAAACAGTGAAACATTAATAGCACTAACACTAATAAATGTTTAATCATTGTCGTATCATTGGTTGAGCTGGATCATGGGAGCAGCAGGAAACTCTCCAGCTCTGCAGTAAGAGACAGTAGCAGAGAGAGAGAGAGAAGCACAGCCTGGGCACTAATGTGCTTGAGGGAAGAAACCTCGGACAGGTATGAGGGGACTAACCCATCTAGAATTTTAGAAGTCATTAAGAGAACTTTAAAGTTCTCTTTCATTTCATACATTTAAGTCTTTTAATATGAAACTGTATAAATTGCTGTGATCTTAAATTTTTTTCCCCCAAGACATCAGTAGTTTGCATCCAGCATTTTTATGCACATTTTCAATTTGTTCATTAAAAATGCTGTGTATTGCAAAAAAAAGGTCCAATAGAAACAGACATAGCAAATAAATCACATACATGAAAATATGTGACTTATTTGTCACTGAAACTTCCAAAGACACAAAGAAAATTGATCTGTAATGTTTTCTGTAACGCTGTATGTATTATATAACTAAGTGTAATGTTTAGTTGCAGCCCTATAGGGAGTGTATGTATTCTAATGCATGATTAGTGATTTGGGCTCAGGTTTAAGATTAAACCCAACCATAAGATTTGCTCACAGTTATGGGCTGATAACACTAAATATTACATCACATGGAACAAAGATGTCATACTGAATTCAATCTGTGATAATCCCTGAACTCTGCTGGTGTCAGTAGTTCATGGTGTTTGATGTCAGTGCTGGTGTGTGTGTGTGTGTGTGTGTGTGTGTATGTATGTATGTGTGTATTAGATGGGTTGAGTCCACTTAACTGCGCTCTCAGGTAAAGCTAATGTGTGTTTATGTGTTTGTAGTGTCCACTCATGTCCTCATCAGTGCTACTCTAGTCTCCTTTTCTCTGGATTGAATTCTGATTGGCTTAATAAAGTGGTTTTGATTCTCTATCTGACTAAAAAGCATGCGTTTGAAGTGTGTGTGTGTGTGTGTGTGTGTGTGTGTGTCAGTCTAACTCTCCATTAGCAGTGTGACTTGTGGGACTGCAGTGAGTGGGATGAATGAGATTGAACTGAGAGAGCTCTACACTCACTGAACAACTTTACCTTATTAGCCATTAAAAAGACATCTGAATGGTTTATGGCCAGTTATACCATTTCAAAATTAGGCTCACTGGGATTAAAAGTGGAAGTTTAATGGATGTCAGCATCTTTAGCTGCATTTTCAAGGGTAATTGGGAAAATGAAGCATTAGCACTTGGTTTTATTAAATCTTATTATCCTGATTGTTGTTGCTGAAAATTTAGCTAAGCATGATGAACTTATTATTATTAAAATACAAATTAATTAGAGCATTCAGACTACATCTTTTCTTCTCTTTCTTGTCTTTTTTTTCTATAAGGATCTGGTTCAAAATATGATCCTTATAAAAAACGCCCCATCGATAAGGACAGAAGGCTTGAACAAATGTAATTAAGATAAATGTTGTAAAGCTAAAACCCCAATCTTCTAAAAATTTGTATGCGAATAGAGAGGCATGATTGAGATATGGAAGGACCCTGCTGTGTCAGAAGATGTAGACAAACATGGCCTTATGATGAGAATTAATGCTTTTTACGGGAAAGAGAGCGACTGTCTTGAAGCTTTTGTGGCGCTCTGGTCAGGTCTGGTCCTTGTTTGGATTTCCAAAGTGCTTTTAGGGTACTATATGACCCACCTGGATCAGTACTTGTAAGTATTATGTCAGGAGTGAAAAGCTCAGAGGGCCTGAAGTCTCATCTCTCTGACATCCCCCTGTTCAATATCACTCTAATACCACTCACTCTCTTGTGCTCTTGTCTGAAGATGAAAAAATTTTTTTCTTGGGTCCTCTCCTCTCCTTTCCTCTCCTTTGGTTTCTGTTCTTACTTCACTGTTGCTTTTTGTGGCACTTTTCTGGTATACACTGCAGAGTTACAGGGATATTTCAGGGATATTTCTATAAGCATGTAAAGTAGGTGGCAATTTTGTCCTGAGATTGCTGCACATTTGTTTTCAAAACTCCCTTTAATTGGCCACAGTTAGTCGAAGGGAATCTGCGACCTGATGATGGTGGTAAACAAAATGTCTAAACCATTAGAAATTGTTTCCCAACCAAATTTTATCACTTCACCTTTTTCAAAGAGCGACTCCAATGTAACACATCAAGATCAGTTGACTAGATACAGGGATTACAGTTGAGCCTGTGATAGTTACTTGGCTTCTTTTCCTTAAGTTGGAGAAAATAACACCTTCTTTGACACCTTGAATATTCAACAGAAGACCTGCATCACAAACTGGAAGCATTTGTCACATCTGTCTTTCTATTGTCATAATATGAATTCTCACCACTTCTCACCATTAAACTGTAGCTACCAGGACAAAAACAGGATGTGCCAGCACAGGTTTATTTAAGGTTCATCATTGTGCTTCAGTGGCATACACTGATTGTATAAATGTCTAATACTTTTAGTGACAATGTGTACAAGACTGCTTTTGACTGCCAAAAAGCAAAGGGCAGCCCTGTAGGCACTCATAACTGAATTCCCAAAGTGTTTATGTTAAAAAGAGCGTTGTAATCCTCACAATACATGCCAACACTCTGAATTTTCTGTTTGACATCAGCATACATGTTCCCATAATCCCTCTCACCGTTCACTTGAATCCCCTTTCAGCTAGGCAGAGATAATAGTACATCCATTGGATTGCTTTCAGAGAGATGCTTAAAGGTTTTAAAAAATAGGGCTGATGTCACCAGAGGAGGGTTGTGATAATAACACTGCCAGTACCTCCGCAGCAGCTGGCGGCTTTGAATTGGATTGTGTGATTGTCATCAAGAAAGGCTTTCCTTCAAGAGCTCTTTCCTCTGAAGACACAGGGATATGAAAGGGCTTATACTTTGGCAGGATACAGATAAATAGGTCTTTATGAAGCCGTGTCATTAAGGCACAAAGAGACAAAAGGGAAAGTACAGGATTTATTGTAAAAATGATGTTTATCCGGCAGATTTGACAGAGTTGAAGGGTTCTGCTCTCTAATGATGCTTTGCTGTTTGGGGACATAGTATGAATGGGGTTCGAGGTTACAGGTTTATTTCAGCCATTTCATAAGTTGGAAATTATTTCAGTGCAAACTGACGTAATTTGTCAGTATCTGTCACATTTTGGGTCATATAATAGCATTAGTCGTTTCTTGCCAGTCTGACTATGGCTCATATAACTGTACATAAATGGTTTAGAGGACATGTCTCTGAGTCCAACCTTAAGTAAACAGAAGAGTTGTCTCTCTGGATTATATTGAAGCTAACTGCATTGGGATGTGCTTCCAGCACGTTCCTCCAAATTAATCAACAAAATTCATCATTAGTTCATGAGCTCGTGAACGGAAAGATTAGTTTTCTGATCTATCAGCAGGATGGCGTCGTTTGTAATCTGTTGCTTACAGTATGGAGTGTGGGTGTAGGTTAAATGTTATCCAGCCTTAACCAAGTAAGTCTTCCTTAAATCATGTTGACGAAACACAGAATGATATATTTACTCAGTTGTCATGGAACTTGTAAATACTACAGTAGTTACCAACAAAGTCCCCACTTCAGATCCACCCACCTGCTTGTTCTGGGGCTTTTGACTGTATTTCATGATCATAATTAGCATATAGAGTTCAGTTGTCATCAGACTTTTCAGCACTTTCAGGACTTATCGATCTAAGTAGGGGACCATTTTGTAGATCTGATGCCCAAGAGTGAATCATCCAAAGAAAACTATAGAATTAAATGTGTTTAAATTAACCATTTTAAACATTTACAGTTAACTGCTCTATGCATTGCCATCAAAAGCTTCTCCCTCACATTTAACTTACAGTGCAAGTCACGGCTGCACTTTGAAGAAAGGGGTTTACATATTTTCACAGCAGAAGTGATGGTCTTATTCATGCTGTGAAGAAGCATTCATGTGCAGTGAAAAAGTTTAATACTGTAGTTTTGTCAGACACAGAATGAAACTGTGACGGTCACTGTAAATTTCTGTTTTTAGATCAAAAAGCAACTCAAAGGGTCACAGACCTCTGCAGTGCTCTGAGAATAGACGGCACAGTACATTTCTTTGACCGTAGAAACATTTTGTGCAGTGAGAGAAGAAAGTGAAGCCTGAGGAGAGGTTTCGTCTTAGTCAAAGACACACAGCCCAATGGATGAAACAATATTCTCGTGCCTTAAGATGTCATGCAGAGAACAGCTTTCATGTTTTTCGTTGTTGTTGTTGCCCACTTTTTAAAGAAATTTCAAATTAGCATGTCTAACTACTTTTGTCTAGTAGCCCCCCTGATTATATTACTGCATGAACATCTTTTGAATTGTTCAGGAGATGTGTCTGTTGTTCCACATTGTAGTCAAATGTGACCTGACTACTCTTTATGTGCACTTCTGAATATATTCAATGCAGTAAACCTTCTGTGAATAGCATGAATGATGTGTCTCCAAACGTTATTCATCTTGTTGGCAGAAAAGATTCATTCACAGTCATTCATTATTGTTGTCTTCCTTCTTGGGCTTTTGCAGACATACTAGAAGTTGTTGTACATTCTGTTTTGAGTTTGAGCTTTAATACACAGTTTTCCTCTCGCACTTGTTGTGTTATTAAAGTATAACTCAACTTTTTGCAAAAGACTCATTGTTTTTTGGGCAGAAAATTACCAAGTGTGCAGGAAAGAAGGAAAAGCCAGACTAGCTGTTTACATTAAGCTAAACTGTATCAATCCTCTCATCTCAGTCTTAGTAACAACATAAACAAGTGTTTTTTCCAAAATGACAGAGTGGTAATGTTAGTCTGATTTTTTACATCCTTAAGTAAAAGACTGTGTAAGAGTGATGTCTGAGGATGTGAAACAGATATTATACAGTAAAATATAACGTAGGTCTGATGGAGAAAAACAACTGCCAGCACCTTTCTTCTGACCATGAAGCAGGAAAAATAGTAAAATACATCAATTCCAGCACCAACTGAATGTTAAATAAGGAAGGAGCAGTGTTGCCTTTTGGATATAAAACAGGTAGAAATATCTGAATTTGCCTCAGGAGACGCAGCAGCTGTGAAACTATTCTGGTTATGAGATGCAGAGAGGAACTGCTGATGTAGAGCCAAACAGAAAATTTAAAATGGATCTCTGTTTGTGCAACAGGAATGAGGTGAACCACATACTGTGATACCCAAACTGAATTTTGGGTATCACAGTATGTAATATGAAGTTCTTATTTCCATTAAAATGTTATCAATGATTAGATTAATTTTGTACTTTGTAGTAGGTTTACACTTCTGTCTACATGTTCTGTCCTATCAGATGTCCTTATTAGGTTCAGTATAGCCTGGTACACACATACACACACACACACACACACACACACACACACACTTCTGCCAGTGTGTGACAGCTCATTCAAGCCGAACACAGCGCAGACCGGCAGTGTGTGAATTATTCAAAGTGATTATTAATATTTGAAACCGAACAGCTCGGCGGATGAAGGAGTCATCAAATGGACTCCTTTCATCCTCCCTCTTCTTCCCCCCATTAATGGAGAGAAAAAGTGTAGTGACAAACGGTGAGAAAGAAAAGTCTGTCAGAGACACACATGGAAAGAGATAAGGAAGGGAAGGAGTGAGATCGAGGGACATGAAGTCAGAAAATGAGCGTGGGGTGAAATCAAAAGGACGACATCGTCTGCAAAGAAATTATGCTGTGACTCAATGTTACATCACATTCCACTATTCCTGTATCATATTTTGTTTAAATTAAAAATGTCATGACCTACACTGAGCAACACAAACTTAATTAGGTGTATGAGTGATCATCGCACAAGATCTACGTGAGATGATTGATAAGATTTTGGTCTAAGATAGAAAGTCGAACAGTTCTCATTATGCAGAAAGCTTGAAGGTAATAACTTTTGTGGTATTTCTGTTTCGGATCATTTAAAATTGAAAGTCAGCACTGTCTGAGAAAAAGGCAGTGATGGCACCCTCTTCATTTTGGAGATGAGATAGTACTGAGGGCCTCGAATCAGGTGCACGGGGCAGGTGTTGAGTGAGTTCAACAACATCAGCCTTCATGCTGATTTTGAGCTGAGACTTGAAAGAACCAGCAGAGGGGGAGATCTGATCGACAGTCGTAGGCTGTTCAGCGTCAAGGTGTTTCATTCACTTCACTCCACATTCAGGCTTTCCTCTGGTATTGTTTGGATAAAAATGTTAGATGAAATAAGGAAGAAGTAAACAAACTGTAGAAATACACTGAGCTCTACACAATGCTTTTATGCAGGTTTGCTGCCCTCTGCAAAAACAGCGTTTGAGTATTTTGACTGCAATCTGGGTGACAACATCCTTCCACGCTATAGGTCATCACTGTAGGTGAAATAGCTGCTCTTGTTCTGCTCAGAGTGATTTATGAATCATGTCAATCTAATATAAGAAAACCAACATTTTATTACGTTCAGCAGTGCTGTTATACAGATATTCACAAGTCACTGACTGATCTAGAATTCAGGTCAGGTCTGCTTGTGTGTGTTTCTGCAACATAAGTAATGACAATACAGTAACACAGAGAATTTTTAACAATAATTTGTTTTTGTCACTCAGCTTGTGATCCTTCTCTTCGTAGATTTTAATCTCCCTGCTGTGATAAAAAATGGAATCAGTGGTGGATGAATTGCTAAATATTGACCTCAAAGCCCTCAATTATACACCATGCACCAGCAAATTCAACATATTTCATTATCAGCTGCAAATGTGTTTCCTGGAAGGTTCAGAGGGGTAATCCATTAATTGCATTTATTAATTACAAGATCATAGTCGCATGCAAATAAAGGTGAAAGATGAAGAGGAGAAAATTAAAGATGAACAGCAAGCGAGAAACGTGGGGGGCCAGTGGGAATACACAGGGAGCTGTGTCTGACGTAGAGCGTTAATACAAGGATCTGTGCAGGAAACTGGCTGATTGGTGCCATTGTTTTAAAAACAGAAAGGAAAAAAGAAGATCTAGGATGTGAGACAGAGAAGTGATTTAACAGGGTCTTTGTTATCTTTTGTGAGTGGAGAGCTGCAGAATAATAAAATCCACATCAGTCATATTGGAAACAGTGAGTCTGAGCTGAGTGTTTCCCTCTTTGGTTCAGTTTGTTTGGCTGGGTGATGTTATCTGTCTCAAGTGGTACAGCAGAGGAACACAATTTGCCTGAAAATGTGATTTCTGGTCTCCTTTGTTATTGGCCTAACAATGAAATGTCATAGAAGTGCAGGAAATGAGCCAAAACAACATGAGTGTGAAGAGTGGCATGCAGCAGCATGAAAGACAGCAAAATGAAGTCTGGACTAATGCTTCTTATGGAGCTGGTTCTTTGTGTTCTTGACAGTTGAATAAACAGCTGAAAAGGCAAATCATAGCAACAATGTCTGAAGGTTTAAGCTGTCAGTATGCTTCATGAGAAATGCTTGCTGGAGTTCCTACAACCATTTAATAATAATAAAATATTTTATTTTAGTTGTCAATAGAGGATCCTCTTTGATAAATGCATGAAATATGTTGAGAATGAAAAGTTTGAAGATATAACGACAACAAAGATATTTTATCACATTGATCAAAAACATAAAAAGTCTGAACCTGGATGGTATTACATTTCCTATAAAACATTAGTCAGTACAAAGTAAAGTAAAGTAAAGTGCACCCCCCCAAACTTCACTAGAAGTTTATTTGTTTCAGAGAATCTTAAAATATGAACTTTGGGTCTTGCAATAGGGGATGTGAACTGCAGTCACATGCTGGCATTAGCTTGCAGATTGAATTTTTGTTCAGAGGATTATATCAGCCTTAGTGTTCATTGAAGAGGACATTAAGAGAAGACAGAAGTAGTCAAAAGAGAATTAGAGAGAGGGAGCTGAGGAATTAGCTGGCACAAGGGAGAGACCAGAGCGAGAGAGGCGTAAAGCAGTAAACCCGCTTTAATGTAATGACTAAATATTTCATGCTTATTTTGGAGATTGTGGAATTCCTTAAGTGCAGACAGACAGTGAATGCTAACAGCACTGAGTCTCAAAGACCAGCGTGTTTCAGCTGCGTTTCTGAAATGTAAGTAATATGTACTAAGGGGATTAGGACTGTGTGCTGAGCTTACAGTGTGATCCAGAGAAAAGCTCTGATCCAGTGTTGACTTCACTGGTGAATGATAGTGCTGAAGTGATGAGTGAATTAATTGACTAGTTGATTGATGAATTTTTAGATTAAAAGAGTTTTAAATATGTGATTAGTGGATAGGTTCACTTTTTCCCAAATTTCACTACACTTACTAATTTCTTCCAGAGCTTTCAGCCTCATCTCATAGTCTTCCTTATTCAGTTTGCAGGGTTTGGTTCATTGCTTGTGTTGCCAGGGAAACGCCACTGTCAGTCATAATTTGATCAAATGAAACCCACACAGCCCTGATGAAACAGATTGTCTGAGTTCTTGAGTGCTAAAATTACTAATTTATGACCAGAGATTTTTTTCTCTGAATACAGTCACAAATATTACATTTTCTAGAGAAACACATAAGATTTTAAACTACTTTTTTTCATCTGAGTTTCTTCTTCTTCTCCTTCTACCAGATTATTTGAATAGCTTATAAAAGATAAGACATGGGGCAAATTTTGATTAAAAGCATATTTTTTGGTTCCTGGTACAAAAATATTGACACTGTACATTGATTAGATTCTTTTTCTCTGCCTCTGTATTTTTCCTCACCTTCATTATCTGGTGCATGAATGAATCATTTGCCTTCCTTTAGATTTCAACACTTTCTGTGCTTTTGCCAGTGTACATGTAAAGTAAACAAGATGTTCCTGTATCATTGTAACTCCTTGCACGTTGTTTCAGCTGCAGAGCTGCCAGACAGTTGCCCTCTTCGAAACTAAATCAGAAAAGACAAATATGTGTATGTAATATGTTTCTTATACGTCTCTGTTACAGGACAGTATGGGAATATCTCTGTTAAAATTAATTTGTACATTGTATGTCACTGACTCTAGCTTCTACTTGCTTGGGGCTCACTGCTCTGTCCTTTCTTTTCTCATGTTGCCCACTTTATTTTTTTCTTTCTCTTCTCTCTACTGATTTCACTGCTGCCAGGAGCCTTGAACTCATAATGCAATTATACTTTCACCAAATGACAGAGAGAGTGAAAGAGAAAATGAAATAGTGTAGAGAACAGGGCTGAGTATCGGGAGGCGTTCTGAATAGAGATGGAGGGCAAAAGAGAGATTGTGTTTGAGCCAGAGAGACAGAAGGCCAGAAGACAACAGAGACCCACAGAGACTTATGGAGAGAAGACAAGATGTTCTGGAGGATAGAGAAAGACAGAGATAGAGGGTTTGGTTAGGTCGACTCAGTCCCTGATGTAAAGAGGGGAGGATAGCTGAACAGCCATGAAATATTCTCTCTGAAGACTCTCGGCCTGCCTGCAAGTGTTTGGTGCACAGGGAGAGGGAGGGGAGGAATGTAAGAGAGAGAGGAGGAGGAGGGCAAGATGGCAGAGAAAGAAAGGAGGTATGGAGGAGATTTAGAAAGATATAGATAAGAGGTGGGAACTAAGAAGAAGAAGAACTAGATGGAGAGAAAGAGGGGAGTACGTGGAAAAGAAGATAGGAATTGAGTGAAAGAGGGAAGAGCAGAGTGAGAGACTGAGGGGAGCTGTATCAAAAAGTTAGGGAGGGAGGATTTAAGGTGCTGGGAGAATGGATCGTTAGAGAGGAGGAGGAAAAGAGCTGAGGTAAAAGTGTGGATGGGATGAAGAGGGGAGGCATGGGTGGGAACCTGCAGAGAAGGAGGAGGGTAGAGGAAAGATAGGAAAGATGGATGTGATGGAGAGTAAGAGTTAAAAGGCCAAGGAGAATGATGGGTGAAGGAAGCAGAAAGACAGAGAAGAGCTGATGAAGACTTAAAAAGTCTGACAAAGTTATCCAAGAAGGGTTGAACGGAGGGCAACTGGATTTGGTTTTAGATAGTTGAGGACGTTTCACCTGTCCTCCAGGAGCCTTCTTCAGTTCTGAACTTATCCTTCAGTTATCTTCACTGGATTACCATGACCTGGATGACTGAGAATCTCCACAGACATCTGAAAAAGTTCTTTAAAAAAAGACATCTGAAAAGTTTTAAGTATTATTTTCACAGACGTGAACAGTTGACTCAGGATGCAGGGAGTATAATGTAAAAACATCTGTACATCTATAGAACTGTTTTGTCGAGTTTTTCCATGTTATTTTAAATTTACTGTGATTTGGAATTAAAAAGCAAGTCATGCCTCAGTTAGTAAAGGTTTCTTGAACACAGTGTCAAGGACAGTTTCTGCTCGCAACTGCATAATGTAACTTTAAAAGTCAAACATGATCTACTGATGAGTGATGAGTTTCACTCAAGGTTCTTGTCGCTGCAAGTTGACTTTCAGAGTGAAATGACCTAAAATCCATGGCTGCCTGCTTTTACAGTATGAAAAGTATGAAAAACATGCTTTTGGTTTCACAGTGGAATACGACGTCCCTCAGTACTGTGTTCATTTGCAGCTGTCTCTGTGTTTTGGTCGTTAAGAGACAGATCAGATTTGATTAAAAAGTCCTGAAAACATCATAAATTCAGCCTCTGAAAACCTGCAGATATAATTCAGACCAAGGCAGGAAGGATGAGTCGGAAAGAGCTGAGGGCGTGGAGACAGATAACAAGTGAAGAGGGGAAAAGATACAGAGAAGTAAAAGTCAGAAGAAGGTAATGAGAGGGATGAAAGGATAAAAGACTGAAAGACACAGATGTTGAGATGCAAGGGAATAGATGATAGACCTAAAAAGGGGGGATGGGGGGGTGAACAGTGAACGTCATCTAAAATTGGAGATTGGGGGAAAAGAGGACATGAGGAGGAGGCAGAGGAAGAGATGGAGAGAAAGGGAGAAAGAAAGAAGGGGATGTGTTGAGGAAAAAACGGGAGAGTGAAAAAGAGCTCGAGGCTAAACTGAATGAGGGGGGTAGGAGGGGGAGGGGGGGTGAGAAGGGGGGAGACAGAAACATTTGACTGCAATGCGTTTTTATAAAGTTTTATCCAGGGCAGCTGAAGCAGAAAAACCCTCAGTTTGCTCTCAAGCCAAAGAGGGAAAATCTGCAGTGGACACACCCAACACACACTCAAATAATAAGTGACTAATTAATGTCTTGATGAACATGGTTCTTGATTTTTCTTTTTTTATTTAAATCATTATTTTTAAGATTCACACTCAGTTTTTTGTGTGTATGTGTGAGCTCCAGACAATGAATCCTTGTATTTTTCACTGCTACGACCTCAGGTCAAAAATATATATCAACAGAGTCTGAGGACTGAAAGTGAACACTTTATTTATTTGTGATCGGTCTGTGTTTGACCCAAAAACATCAAAGTATAAAGTATCGACCAAAACAAACCAACAAAACAAAAAAAACATGCAAGTTGAGAGACAGGCCGGTGAGATGAAATCAAAATAAGGGGAACCCCCTCAAGGCAAACCAGACACTAGACCACCAGACCTGAACAGATAACTGGCAAATAAACCTTGGGAACAGGACAAGCAAACTAAATATCAAACCACAAGGTCAAATCAGGCTGCTGCTGAGTCCACACCTGACCAGGACCAGGAGGAACTGAGGACACAGCACAGAGGCCCAGCAGAGGGGACACATCCCCAGTCTCTCTTGTAGTGTCAAAATCAACCAAACCAAAATATCAGCTCAGCATATGATATCTCATAGTCCTTTTGCTCATGGAATTTGCTGAGAACATTCTTGTTTCACAGACGATGAACCCTTTTGATTTTATTGGCCTCGAGACGGATGTTCCTCCAGTGCCTCGCTTTGGACAAAGCTTTAAAGTAAAGACAGAGAAAAGCTGATTCATTAGTGCGTTTTCATTCATTAGTCTCCATGCAGTGACAAGAGCACCTCAGGCTGTAGTCTTTATTAACCTCAAGGCATTAGCACTGCCTGGTTTGGGGTTTGATTCCCACTGTCACCACCGATGTCAGCAATCTCCTCACTCCTGCTACTGCAAGGTGCTTTGGATAAAAGCGTCCAAATCTCATTATAACCAGCAGTTTTAGCAGCGGGACCTCACAAAGACACTCTGTGCATTTTAATAGTCTCATGCACCTGCAGCCACAGTATCTGTGTTTGTTATGCAGACTGGATTAAATCCTGAATTGGCTGCAGACTCTTGATTAAGGTGTTAAAGGTGTGTGTGACCTACAGTAAAATGAGCTTCCTGTCCTCGTGTTTTCTCATTTCACTGAGCTTGTGTGTCTCTCTGCCTCCTCTCTCCTCAGATACACTAAGATGAAAACAGCCACTAACATCTACATCTTTAACCTGGCCCTGGCTGATTCTTTGTTCCTGGCTACTTTACCTTTCCAGGTAGGAGTTTATCACATATACAATAAAACTGTATAGAGAATGATACTGTAGCATCAGTTGTTTCAGCCCGTTAAGTAATTATGACGAGAGTGAAGGATTAAATCAGGTGACGTTGTATTGTATCTGTATAGGGTGGATTAAACACTTCACACACTGAACATACATCACTGTTTTCTAAACTTATGACACAGTGACTTTAAGAGATTTATTTGCTTATCTGTCTCTGTGAAACAGCTTATTGAATGTGTTGGTTTTGAATGTGCTGTTTACATACAACACTGACTCAAACTCATCAGTCCTCTGCACTCTGACTGCACTCTGAACTGACTTCATGCTTTGCTCTCCTCCCAGCTACTGAACATTATATGGACTATATCTGTCACTAGTTGGTTATGAGGTGTTAATGGTTCTGTGCTCCACTGCACTGATCTGTTTCCACTTCATTGACTAATTAACTGTCCAGAGTCATATTTCAGCGGAGATGGAGCTCTCTGCACAGCCTCCAGCTCTATTTCTATGTTCATTCTCTGATTTCTGGATGTATCCAGGGCACCGACGTGTTCCTGGGCTTCTGGCCGTTTGGGAACGCTTTGTGCAAGGCGGTGGTGTCAATCGATTACTACAACATGTTCACCAGCACCTTCACCCTGACAGTGATGAGTATGGACAGATACGTGGCCGTCTGCCACCCTGTCAAAGCCCTGGACATGAGGACTCCTCACAAGGCCAAGGTAAGAGCATTTCATTTCAAAGTGAGATATTCACCTTTTCAGAACCTTCACACCTCCTGTATTCTCCCTGAAACCATCAGATCAGATGTCAGCAGGCACTTCAGCTCACTTCAGACACTTTTGTCATGGGATGTCATGTTATCAACCCTTTAAAGTGACGTTGTGTGTGCTGTGTCATGTGGCAAACTGATAAAGATACAGGCATCGTTACTCCTGCTACTCTGCAGTACCTGCAGAACTCTGTGTAATACGACTAGCAAACGCTTTTTGTTTTTACTTTAACTGATTTTACACATCAGCACAGGTACTGCATATGTGATAAACTTGTGTGAAATATTTTTGGCTCTAAACTGAGATGATAAATTGCCTCAAGTGATGGAATTTGAGTCAGTGGAGGCTGAAAAATAGAAGTTTGAAATGCTGTGTTCCATTCACACTGATGAAGCGAGGTGAAAAGAAAACAAACTACACTAGGTTCTGTTGGGTTTTTTACTATTGTACATGTGACTTTGAATGCTGACGCACTGCATATACTGTAGGTGTCATGCCACTAGTCATTTCAGATTTGTAGACATAAGGGTTTTTAAATGACAATACATCACACTGTATAATCATCATGTCTTCAGGTGGTGAACATCTGTGTGTGGGTTTTGGCATCGGCCTTTGGTGTTCCGGCCATGGTGATGGGAAATGTAGAGGAAGAACAAGAGCATAACAGTAAGAAATTAACACACACACACTCACCTACATATATACGTACATATGCATATGAAACAAACCTCCTGACAGCATTTACAGTGGCTTCAGTAAGTATTCAGACCACTTTCCGCACACTTCATGGTGTAGATTTAATTGTAAATGGATAAAATTGCCACTGTTTTCCATCAAGCTACACTCAATAACCCATAAGACCAAAGTGAAAATATGTTTTTAGAAACATTTGCTATTTTATAAAAATTCAAAAACAAAAATCTCTCATTTACAAAAGTACTCAGACCCTTTGGTGTGGCACTCCACATTGTGGTCAGGTGCATCCGCTTTAATTATCCCTGAGATCATTAGAGTCCACCTGTGGTAAATTGAACTGATTGGACACAGTTCAGAAACACACACACTGGAATACAGGTCCCACAATGCACTGCACTGGACAAAAACCAAGCCACAAAGTCCAACGAACTCTGTGAAGCTACCGCACAGTCTCACCATACCTACTTACACCTGTGAATGTGATACTATGAATTTAAATGTCTAATTAATATGCAAAACTATGCAAAGTTGTGTAACACACAAAACAGGTTTTACGGATATATTTTTTATATCTGCTGCTATGAAAAGCAGTTGGGGGAAAAAAAGATTTAAGCTGTATTTCAAGAGGTTGCTCCAGGAGGCCTGATGTGAGTGAAGCCGTGTACAAATGTTGTTGCTGTGCCAGTTTTATAGCTTTTACTGCACAGCATCTGACTGCTATTGTGCAGTGCCCCTTTTGCTCTTTATTTCTCTTTACATCAGACAAGTGCAAAAAATGTCAAAACCAGCTGCCTGTGAATTGACACAATACTCTGCATGATGCTTGACATTATGAACCTGCACCCAGCAGGTACATGTTTAGATCTACCAAAATAGAACGATTTCTAATGCTTGAACTCTGCTGTCGAACACAAAGCAATCAGCAGAAGTCATGTTAATAGACCAGTGAGATAACAGCTTGAGTCACTACCTGATATGTTTTGATTATTAAAACCTAAATGACTTGTGTGACTGTGTCCAATTTATATAATGTGAGCTTAATGACAGATAAGTTGCCTGAATGTTTTTAAATGTAATAACCCCACAGAAACACATAATGTTTGAATTACTAACACTCATCATTTACACCATAAATATGCATGACTGAGATTAACTGCGGAAAATACAAATGAATTCAATGCAACTGGATTCAATCAGCAGAAAGCCATAATTATGGTAACTCAGTTTCAAAGGAATCATTATACAAATGATGCAGAGCCACAATCCGTTAAACAGGACTTTGCAAAGCATTAATTTACAATGAGCATGAAAAATAAGGAACAAAGACACTGACATTTCCACCCACACATCAAACACACTCTTCTTTTTTAATTCACTGATGCATCACAGTGTTACTGCTGTCCACTGCTCATCTGTTAAATCTATCAGATATGTCCACAAACACAATCAAAATTTTCAACCAGGTGCTTTCAAACTATAACTACTCCAGTTTCTAACCCACACTGAGCCCAGCCTTGAATGGGATTCAAACAGTGAGTTCTTGGCAGACACTCCTGCACTAATGTATCCCACAAAAGTTCAAATTAGGGCTTGGGCTCTTGTAAAACTTACAAATGGCCAGGAACAATATTATGTCAGTATTTAATTATACTATAAATAATTTGCCTCAAGTGGCCTCCAGGTTTTAATATTTCAGTGATGTCGAGTGACTCTGTATCCATCCTTTGATTCTGAATGCACTGTACCTGTAAATCCACAGTTTAAACTGGTCTGACGTTACTCGTGGGTGAATGGAGTCATAAAATCCCACTGTTTCTGTCATGTACAAGATGGAGCTATAACTTTCCATATTTGATATCTACTGCTCATTTATCTGATGATTTATTGCCTTCTCTTCTTCCTCAACACAAGCTGCTACCAGGAGAAACACCTCATTTTAGAGAGCATCACCTGAAGATCAGGCCTCCCTCCCAGAATATACCACTGAACTCCATGTAATTTAATGAGATATCAGTCAGGTGTGAACAGATAGATAGATGCTTTATGCACAAAAAATAAATGAATAAACTTGTAAAAACTGTGAATGAGCCAAATTTAAGTTGAGGAGATTCATCACTTCAGATAAATTGAGAAAAATGATTTTTCCTCTCACAGCGTGAGTCACAATAATAATCAGAAAGCACTCCCTCATCATGTTCTCAGCTTTCATTAATTAAAAAATCAAGAGATGATCTAAATGAGCAAAGATGAGTAAAATGCCAACTTAATGTGCTGTCATTTTATGCTGTGCAATATGTGGCATTATAAAACTGGCTCTAATAAATAGTAAATACACCTAATAAAGAGACCATCAATGTGGAAATTTATTAGGGGATTTACAGTGAGAGGAGAGGCCAAGTGACCCTCACATTTATGACATTTATGACTTCAATGGCAAAATCGTTGTTTTAACCCATCACTGATGGAGCCTGAGAGAGAACCAGGAATATTATTCTCCCTTTAGAAAACTCTCTTCTTCCATGGCATTACTTTACAACTGACCACACCAAATACTTTGAGAGCAGCGAGGCCCTCATCATGTCTGAGTAAAGCTAAAGCGAATGACAAAGAATCATTGCTTAAACACAGATGAAGCGAGCAGTGCTACATACTCCCTGTATGAAAAGGGCGACAGTGTGTTTGAAGTCCAGGACAGCTGCTGTATTCTCACCAAAGTTTACAGAAGTGCCTAACTGTTGGAAAGTTTTACTCTTTATCACAGTCTCTTTCTCTCTCCCTCTCTCTCTCTGTTCATCTCAGTCTCTCTGATACCTGATAACACCTGATGGATAACGGCAGCTTCATTCTCAGTTTGAAATAGACTCATTTCGTTTCTCTTCTTATAGCTGCTTATCAGTTTCTGCTGAGTGGATCCAGCTGGGTCCTCCATCTTTATACACTGTGAGTGTGTGTTTGTAGCCATATATCATCTGGCTCAGGCATTCATACAGTTTACAGCACACACATACACAGAATTATAGCTTAATATTAATGGAAAAGTCTTGCTGTGGAACGGATTCTGCTCTGCACACATTAAGCTGTGTGTGCGTGTATTTCAGAGCAGTACATTTGCCTTATACGGTTGTGTGAGAGTGATGATGGGACTGTGTGTGTGTGTGTGTGTGTGAGATCTGATCGTGCTGGCAGCCTTGGATATCATGACAAACTTGCTGTTGGGAGTTTACAGCTCACAGATGGCAGCTCTTCTCCTAAAAAGGCCAAAAACATTCAAAGAATTCTGCTCAGTTTCTGTGTGAACAGGTGCACACAGAATTTCATCTGACCTTAAAGGGACAATACATGAGGTTAATACAAACCAAAAGCCATAATATGTCATCAGCAGGTAAACAGGGCTGTTCATCAATACTGATGACTCAACATTTCTTTAGCAGCTGCTGAGATTTTTGGTTTATAAAATGACATTTCTGGCCTCTAGTCCGTTATGGAACAAAAACTGTGGTTTTAACACACATCCTGGTAGGCTAGCTTACTCATTTGTGTTATGACAGAGTGATTTTACTGTTTATTACTTGTGTAGCTAAAGTTAGAAAGGAGAGGACAAGGTTAATGTTGTAATTTATGTTGCTGTTGTTGTAAAGACTAAACGATCATAATTCATTCTCTTACATTAAAACAACATGGGTTTTTGTTGATGTAGCTGTCACCTGTAGATTATCAGACTGATTATTTGAATTATTTTTACATACCTGAAGAAATATGTTTTTGTGTTGCAGAATTTAGATTTTTTTATTTTCTATACATCTTCAACCTCCTCAATTCATCGACCTGTTATTGACCCCAGGCTTGGGGCCCATTGATGTAAGCCTCAAAATTAAAAGCTGCATTTTTGATTCCCAGGATTGAACCATTTTCATTATTATTTTTAGCCCCACTGTGATATCAACCCTGTCTCCTATATATTATGTTTCTGTACAACTAAACTGCAACAGCAATTATGACTCCATTACGTTTTTTATTAACGTAATAAGGATAGGTTGTTAATTAATTGAGTTAATTCCATCAGTGTAATGTTTGCAGAAACCAGCCACAGACAGGACTCTGGATGGGAACCTCGCTCTCTGGTGTGACAGTCATGCACTGTGTACACTCACCATCCAACCCTACCACCGCTTTCAGAATCCACTGTTGTCACATTAGTGAGCTATAAGACATATTTGCTGCTGCAGTGTAGTTGTATATAAATATAATCTCTAAGGTTGATTGATTGCCATGTTGTTTGTTCACTGAGCCTCTTGTGGTCACTAGCAGGGCATTTTGCTCTCAGTCAGGCTTCATATATAGATATTCTCTCACTCTGAAAATGCTGTAATATTTTTAATATGTCTATTATGTTCTTGTCAAGGACCTGCCAGTTGCTTATTTCGGGCAACATTATCACCTGTGCTCTTCTTTTCCTCTGTGTGGGAGGTTGTACCAAATTTAGGTTCATTAATATTTAAATTTCATTTAAGCAGAAATGTGAAGCAGGTCAGTGCTGAAGTGACGCATGCTGTCTTCTAATGGACACATTAAGAATATAGATGATCTTCTGTAAAATATTGTTATTATTTATAGCTGTTATTATTTATGTATTATTTAGTTAATATTCATTGAAAGCATAAAGTATATGAGGTTGAGTTTATAAAGAATACTGAGCTTTCAGGCTACAGCTGAAGCCTTTTCAGCAGCTAGAGAATGTCATTGAATGTGTCATTGGCGTGGTATTACAGTGTTACTGTATACCTTCACAGTCTCCTGTGAGATAAACCTCATAAACAGGTGGAAAATTTGGAAACAGATATTTTAAAGTGTACTTTAATTTCAGACTGAAGACTTTTGTTTGTAATGTATTAAACAAATCATTCTTGAACAAATCTTTTCCTCGGGTGTTAGAGCTGTTTGACTTGGGATCACATGTCAGAACATCCTCCCCCAGATATTAAAGCAGAATAATTTCATCATGAACACCAACCTTAGAAATCCACCTGCCTGTCTTTTCCTCTCACTGTCTACAACCCATGTTTACATTTTATAGTCAGACGACCTCTAGCAGCCGTATCAGTTATCATGGGTGTAAAGGAGGAAGTAGGGTGACAGAGTAAAGGAGGATTTCATTGGATGACACACATACGTATATTTAGCATGTGTATATGTTTTGTTTTTATCTTGAAGCACATTGAATCTTCCCTGGAATGAAATGTGCTACATAAATAAATGTTGCTTTGTCTTTGCTTTGCTGTCCTGGCAGTAGACAGGTGACCTGAAGAGACTTTGATTCCCAGTTTTTCTAATAGAAAGAGCAACTTGAGTCTTTTTGTTTACTCCAAATAACTGGCCATTCAGTCTGAATATCAGTCTATAGAACACCTGCAGACTAGAAAACATCGGTAAGGCTGGAATCAGTGTCTGTGGTAACGTCTCCAGTTGCAGCTCTGCCCTCTCCTGCTCTGTCCCCTGTGTGTCAGCAACTCTGCATGCAGACCTTAAGCTGCTACGAGTCAGTTCACCTGAACCAGACCAGGTGTGCCAGCTAGCAGGCAGCTGGGAGGACAGCAGGTCCACTGTCAGCCTGCAGCCACATTTACTGCTGACCCTGACAGTACTTTCCTGTCTGTCATCTCTCAGCACTGTTTTACATTTACTCTAATACTGGACACATTTTGTAGAAGAAGAGGGTGGAGATATTCAGTATAAGCAAAACCTGACCTGATATTAAAGCATATATATACATACAACAAGTTAATCACTTTTATGCAAAAACAGATGGATTTATTTAGCTCATATTTGTCAAATCCTGGGTCCTATCTTGGGCTCTTTATTATTCGTTTATGTGTCTCCTTTTGCTCAATGGACAAAAACCTCCTCAACTTCAATTTTGAATCTTGATAGCACACACTCTAATTTCTCCCTCCAGTGCCACTGACTACAGAGCCTCTTTGGTCTTTGGTAGCATATAGAGCAGAATTTCACATCACAGAGATCAGCTCTTTTCTTTCATCCACTGACCTGGAGAAAGTCATTAATGTTTTTTTTTTCCACTCCAGGTGTTATCACTACAAACTAGCTTCCTTCTTGCCCCAGCCAGAAATATGCCTTCTAACAGCAGCTAGTGCAGAAAGCTGCTGCCAGACTGCCAACACATCCCAAGAGAAGACATGTTATTACTCCAACCTTTTCTGCCCTTCACTGGGTGCCTGTCAATTTTACAGTTGATTTTGCCACTGGTTTTTAAAGCATCTCTTACTTATACCTGTGAATTGATTTCCTTCTCTGAGCCTGATCCAGGCCCTGAGAACTTCTGGAAGCTCTTCTTGCTGTTCCCAGATCTGTTGGTGACCTCTTATCAAATCCCAATTTTATCTCCAGCTTTTGTCCTAATAATTATTTGGACCCCCTGTCATTGTGTTATCTTTGTTGTTTTGAGAATTACTGCATATAAAAAGAATCTGAAAATAGACTGGTGAGGCACAGCGAGGGAGAACCATCATTTATGGTTTTGATATTTATTTTAATACTAAGCATAGAAAATCACTGAAACAGTCAGTGATTTTCCATACACATGCCCACACATCGCTCAGTTATTATCAGGCTATTTTGTAGTTAAATCGAGTAATATGTTGTAGCTAGCAGGGGAACAGGAGGCCTAGTGGTTAGATATTGATCCAGTCTCAGCCTGCAGCTACAGCCTAATCCTATAATCATTTTTATTAGTCTACTCTACAGCTGAGCTACATCTGCACTCTGAGTTCTCTCTGAGTCTGCTTTTTCTACTGCTCATGTCTCTTTTCTGTTTTCTACTTGTTTTCTCCTCAGCTTCTTCCTGCTATATCATTAATCTCTCATTCTTTCTTTTCATTTCATTCCTTTCTTCTTAATTTAGCTTACATCTCATTCAATTACATTCTCATTGTACTCTCATCTTGTTTATTGTATACAGGTCATTCTCATCTCATTCATTCTAATCTCAGTCTCTAGTTTGTCCTCTTCTATCTCTGCCCTTTTTCAGTCTTCTTTTCATTTCAGGAGTCATAATTTCATTCACATTTCTTCTACGTCATTGTCTTTTCAGTCACAATTTATCAATTTAATCCTAATTTCATCTCCTCCTGTTTCCATCTACATTTATTTCATTCACACCTTTCTTGTTTTCATTTCACTCTCCTCCCTTTTACTTAATATAGAACATTTCATTTGTGTCAACTGACTTTCGTTCCTCTCTTTAATTCTTACCTCGTTCATTTTTCATTCATTTCATTTGCATCTCATTTTCATGCACATTTCATTTTTATTTTATTTGGATTTAATTTCGGTGTTTAGTTCTTACCTCATTCATTTCTCTCACATCTCAGTCATCAGTTATCCTCTTCCCCTTGCCACACCTCTCTGCTTATTCTCTCCTCTCTTCATATCTTCCACTTTCACTCTATGTAAGTCTCTTCCTTCCATCCATGTTTTTCTCCCCTATCATCTTCTTTCTTTTTCCTTCCTCTTCTGCTCTACTCCTCATGTAATTACAGTTTGCTGGCCATGTCCTGCAGCTGTTTGTTTATCATCAGTGTTCTTATGTGACTGCTAGCTGTACAACAAATTGACATTCAGGGCTAATATAGGTTCATTCTACTCCACTGGTGTTGCTCTCCTCTCTGCTCCTCTTCCTTTCTCCTCTGAACAAACAGAGAACGGACAGAGAGGCTTTATAACCTGACAGCTGCAGGGAAAGTCATGGCACGCCGCTCTCAGTAATTGGGGTCAAAAGCCTTGCCCAAGGACACAGTGGCAGGAAGGAGGCTATAATCAGCAGCCACCCTGCTGTCACTAATAGTTGCTCTGACTAATCCATCCAAAAGACTCATAGCAAAGTGTGTTTCCTAGCAGCGTGTCTACTGCTGCAGAGATGTGTGTTAGTGCTGCAGTATGCAGGCACTGACAACAACACTGGGGTTAGACCTTAAAAAAAAATGTAGGAGCAGCATTGAACTTTGCGTTTGCTTACATTTAAAGTTTTCAGGTCCACTTTTCTTGACAGCAGTACTGCACTTGAATGTTTTAACATCATTGTGCACTGTACTGTCTGAACAGTGTTTGACACTGGCAGGTTGGAAGTTTTTCTGTTCTCAACTTGAATGGGAGTTCAAGATGTGCAAATCCATCCATCCATTAGTATAGCACTTATCCTTTTAAGAGGTGCAGGAGGGCTGAAGCCGATCTCAGCAGGCGTTGGGCAAGAGGAGGGGTACACCCTGGATGTGTCAGCAGTCCATGGCAGGGCTGACAAATACAGACAAACAACCATTTATACAGGCAATCTAGAGTTACCAGTTAACCTAAACTGCATGTCTTTGGACTGTGGGAGGAAGCCTGAGTACTTGGAGAAAACCCACGTAGGCACAGGGAGAACAGCAGAGTCAAACCCTGAACCTTTGCGCTGTGAGGTGCTAATCACTGCTCCAGCATGCCTCCACAGACCCACTTCAGTGAGAGAGGAGGAGTAGATTTTAAGGACATTTTAAGGGTTTTTTGTTGTTGTTGTAAAACCATATCAGAGAAATGATCATTCAAGGCAGAGTATTTTTACATGTCTTAATAAGTGTTTAAAGGGGTTCTTACTATAAGTCTTTTCCTAGACATAACCTTACTGTGCTGCCATATATATATAGTAGAAAGTTTCATTTAACATTCACGCTGGATGCAACAAAAGTGTTTTTGCTGATGTTTGCCAGTGATGCAGTTTACCAACCATACCACTGTAATACTGGACATTAGATAAGAAAAGGCTGAAAGCTTCTGTGTTACAGTGTATTCATTATTTTCACTGTTCATTATGTAAACACTTATTTATTTATGTTAAGTCAAGGATTATAAAGGATTTTTGCTCTTTATATAATGAAGTGGAGGAACAAACGCTAGCAGCGTTCTGAGTGTTGCACTGGTTTGAGATTACACGTCAAAGTCCGTTCCCTTGTGTTTTGCCTTTGCTGTAATTTCTACATCCTCCAAGCTACAGTATGTAAACTTTAATGAATGAGATACAGTGGCATTATAGTAACAATGCATAATTAATGTTGTCATGCCTCATCATCTATGATGGCTTAGTATATCTTTTACAAGCTAGTTATTGTAAAAGCAGTGATACGCACAGTATAATGAGGTGATGTGTCACATATCATTACTTTGGTTTGATGATGATACTCATAAGTTTTAATGTGATGCTTCAGCCCTGTGTCTTGGTTTCAGATGCAACTGTTTTTATTCAGAGAAACATTATTCCAACAAAGTATGATCCTATATGTCATCCCCATTATGATTTGCACACATACACACATAAACAACAGGACCAATTGCTGGGCTCTCGGGACCATCAGAGCATCAGCAGGTTTTAGAAAGCCAAGGTCAGTCCTTTTCAGTATTAGCTTACAGCAGATTGTCTCAATAGAGCACATACAGTACTTCCACCAAAGCTATGTAATAAATCACTCCTGTTTCTATATTTACCTCCTGTTTTATTTTGTTTACCAGCACTATATTATCACTCTGTGCTGGCAAGATATTGTGTCCTTATATCAGGGCTGCCAGTGTGCTTTTTATTACACTTACCTCTGGGTCAGATGCTTGTTTAGTTTTTAGTGTTCCTGTATTTAATTTTCAGTACAATGATCACTGCTGTTTCTCAGCAGTACGTTAAAGTACCAAGAAAACAAAATGAATATTAATGATATACATATGATATCTTTTCTACTTACTGTCCACACCATCATATTTTACACTGTTCCACTGATCTGTAGGTGGCACTAACACACCAAGACATACAGCAAAGGCTTGACATAAATTGTTTGTAATGGTGTTGATCTTCCTGGGCAGCTTGATGGTGTAGTAGTTAGCACTGTGTCCTCACAACAACAAGGTTCTGGGTTGTGCTTGTTCCTGTGTCTGTACAGGTTATTTCCAGATGCTCCAGTTTCCCCCCGCAGTGCAAGGACAAACAGGTTATGTTAGCTGGTGACTCCAAATTGCATCAGTTGTGTCATCCCTATGAATCACTGAGCACCTGTACAAGGTGTACTCCACCTCTTGACATTAGCTGGGATAGTCTCCAGCCCACCACAGCCCTGAAGGATGATATGAAAATGCCTCATTCATGAGCTTTGCTGTGAGCAGACAACTAGTTACATCCAGTCATATCCACATTCCTGTGGCTCAGGAGGTAGAGCGGATCGTCCACCAATCAGAAGGTCATTAGTTTGACCCTGGGCTCCTCCAGTCCATGTGCTAAAGTATCCCTGGGCAAGATACTAAACCCCGAAACTGCCCCTGATGTATCATTGGTGTGTGAATGGGTGTGTGTTAGAGCACTTCGTGTATAGAACAAGTTTTATGAATGTGACCTGCAGTGTAAAGTGCTCTGACTGGTCAACATGACTAGAAAAGCAGTATGTAAGTGCAGTTCATTCACCATTTACACAGATGCACCTACAGTGATTTCATCCTGATGCTCATGTACTTAATTAATTGCAGTAGACTCTCTGGTTGACCCGTCAAAGAGCCTTTTCTGCCATTTCCTTCTCAGTTGCATACGCACAAGATTTTTGAAGCAGTAGTTCACGAGTTGTTGCTAAAATACTTTCTCTGTACATAACTCTACATAATGGAGAATAAAGAACAGATCAGATGTCTCTTAGTTCAGTGTTCAGTTTATCTGCTGCACAATGAAAAACAGTGAAAAGAAAATAACTAAATAACCCAGCCATAAAGTGTGGTGGAAGAATACTGTAACAAAAGACAGTGAAAAACCCTTTTATAATGTGTGTATGTGCCCCCTCCCCTGCTGACACAGCCCAATGTAACTTTGATGACAACTGCTGTATGGCCCTCAGGATAGACACACACAGACGCATGCACACACAGAGAAAGCAGATGTGCCCAGGGACATGTATAGAGGATACACACATGGAATAAACCTACACACACATGCCTACATGTTGAGATGTCTTTAAGCACCCAGACACACACACACACACACACTCATAGCCTTCTGACAGTCATGCATGTGATCTTTTTTCCCTTATGTTTTGCCTGAAGCAACAGTGTGAGATGAGCTGTAAACATGCATATGTCATATACAGCACAAAACCACCTCATGTACTGCCACTTAACTCACACACATTTGAACAGGTTATATAAGTCTGTGGCTGCCACAGTCAGTTTGTCAGCTTCAGGCAGCAGCAGGTAAAGAAGTATGAGTCTGAAACTTAAAGCCTAAACTGGCGACTTTCAACCTTTTCAGCCCCTCAAAACCAAACAGTTCCTGTGCACAAGCTCACTGACAGGAGAAAGAGGAGTAAACTGTGACAGCTGATGACAGGTTTTATTTTCCTTTGCAGCATATTTTACTCTTTTAAGGGGGGAAAAGCCCTGAGGCAGAATGTATTCTTAATGTCCACAAGAGAGAGGCATCCACCACAATGACTGACTTCATTAAGGCCCCATGATCTGCACAGTATGATCTCAACCCTCCATAGGCTGAAGAAGGCAGTCCATATCACTATTTCAATATTATTCCAATTTTCCTCATTCCGTCCAGTTAAAGTTACTTTTAAAAAGTGTTGATTAAGCTTGTCATTGGTTGTCAGTGTCAGTGCTGTCAAACTTGACAGTAGAGTAGGAAGCACTCAAAGAAGTCAAACTTCCAACAAGGCTGCAAAGCTGCAATTTTGAGTAGCAAATGAAAATATAATCTGAACCAGTATCAAAGTTCTTACAGTGACAGAGAATCACTGTTCATGCAGCCAGTCCTAATACCTATAGAGACATGTACAATGAGCAGAGAGCTGGTGTGGCAGAAAATGTCTTAAATGAGTCTGTCTTTGTGGTTAACTATTCAAACGAGGATGAATTGCTGATCTCTGAGTTGAGACAGCATGCAAGTGTACTGAGCTTCTGAGCTGCAAGATTTTTATGCAAGCGCAGGTAAACAAGGGCAAATACAGCATATGTATAAACCTAGCTCAGCCTTTTTTTTAATTTGCCCCTGCAAACTTTCAGTGTACTCTGACTGAATAATAAATTCAGCAACAACTGCTTTAAGCCTGAATATCTTGTGTCCTTTTCAGCCACAGGAAAGAGCAGGAGAAACCAAGTGGGGAACACAGAAATAAAGAGGAAAGGTACAAAGTTTAAATACCTGTCTGAGAAAATCGGTGAAGTAATGGCAAAACAAACCAGACCGCAATAAATAATGAAACAATGTTATGTGGCCCAGAAAATACTGTTGAGTGGAAGCTGAACAGTGTAGCAAACTGTGATTGTACTGGGCTCCCACAGCAAGTTGAAGACTGGTAAAAAGTGTAAATTCTCCATTGTCCTGCAAGGTCGTCGACATAGCATGCAGCAATTCCCCCCTCAACTAACCAGAGCTGCTACTGGGGTTATTTTTTATTATTTGTAGTTTTATAAGATGTCCACAAAATAACAAGGCTCCAACACAAGTTCCCAGAGCACAAAATGATAACATTTACTTTTTAACCTCACAGCTGCATGGCTGTGGGGATGACAGTGTTGATTTAAGATGTTCATGGTTCCCAGAGGCTGAATCCTAATGAATTTGGTGATCCCCTGATTTTTCATCTAGTGTCAAATACTTACAAATACCTGTAAAACAGCGGAAGTTTTAGTGCTAATTAGCAAATGTTAGCATGCTAACACACTAAATTATGATGGTGACCACTGTAAACATTACCTGCTAAAGATCAGCTATGTTACTATTGTCACTATGATCATGTTTGCACACTGACGTTAGCATTTAGCCTAAATCACCACCATGCCTAAATTCAGCCTCACAGAGCCACCAGTGTAGCTGTAGACTGTTTTCAAATTAAGCCATTATTAATTGTCTATAAAATGTTCAGTGACAAATGCCCACATCACATTCCCAGAGCCCAAAGATGCCGTCATCTTTTTAAACCAAAGACAGAATTTACAGTGATAAGGAGAAGACAGAAGCCGATTGACAAGCTGTATGTGTGTGCTGACATTTGTCCCTGAATAAGATATGTAAACAGCTGATAGGGCCACAGTTTTAAACCAGCCCTCTGGTGTTGCCTTCTACTTAAAGTGCTTTGTATTTAAAAGGTTGATAAGTATTATCATTCACAAAGCAATGTAATGATATGAGACATAATTAAATTTTACATATCATTGCTTTATCAGTAACCCATGCAATTAAATATAACAGTAATTGAATTGACATTAATGAACTATGGTGAAGGGTATGGTTTTATCATTTCTCACTCAGTAAATATATATATATATATATATATATATATATATATATATATATATATATATATATATATAGTGACATCTGGATATTGTGCGTCAGCAGCTAGTGAGGCGGCTGTTTAAAGAAGGTAACAAGCTTTCATGTGTTCAGGTGGGAGGCAAACAGGATCCAATCACTGCAAGACCACAGCTTTTCAGACCTCAGATAGAAAATGGAAGTTGTTGGGGGAGGAGAAAAAAGAAAAGAATGTAATAATAAGTAAGAAAGTGAGGAAAGGTGAAAGAGAGGAGAAAAAAGAAAGAGAAGAATGCTGTTTTGCCCTGATTGAAAATGGAAGAGGGGGGAGGCAGAGGAGATTAGCAGTGAGAGAGAGGAGAAAACAAGAAATGAAAGTTGGAGAAAAGGAAGTGTAATGAACACATTTATTTTCTTGTGAGAATAAAGGTGAAGGAAGGAAGAGAAAATTATTAAGAAGAGCAGTGACCAACAGAGGAGATAAAGACTGGACAAGTGAGGTCAAAAAGAGGAGAATGAATAGGAAGGAAGGATGTTGAGTGACTGTGAAGAACAGGAGGAAAAGAAAAGAGAATAAAGTGATAGGCAGAAGAAAACAAAATTGGGGATCAAAAGATAAGACACTGGGCAAAATGAACAAAAAGAGAAAATAATAGCTCTGAATCAGAGGTGAGGAAAGTAATAGAGAGCAAAATCAAGGAATTGAAATGAAACAAAGAGAAGAGCAGTGAGAGTGAGAGAATAACAGACGATCCAAGCTGCAGGAAAAGAAAAAGAAAGTAGTAGGCAAAACGCAATAGGGGGGAAAGAAGTGATAAATGAGAGGAATGAAAGCAGAGGTGGAGAATCATCAGCTGTGAAATAGAAACCAGGATGGGACACACAGTCTGTGATATATATGACAGCAAGAAGGAAAGTATGGGTAGAATAATGTAGAGAGACAAAGAAAGTGGAAAAGAAACAAACATCAAGGATTACAAACCAAACACTGGATAGTTAAGAAAAAAATAACAAGAGAAATGAAGAAAACAAGGATGAAAGAAAAACATGCAGATATGAAAGTGAAAAGAAGCAACATATAGAGTTTGTTACTTCATCAGAAGAACTGAACCAAAAAGTTCTTCAGTATGACAGAGCAGGTGGCCTACCATTAGACATAAAGTCATTGGACTGGGTCCATTTTTATGTTCAGTATGTCCTTCTTAAAAATTTTCTTCTCCCATAAATGATTAGCTCCACCATCATGCATGGACATCCTTGAACAGAACCTGAGGCAAGGGCAGGTTTATTGGCACTATTAGCACTCCAGCGTCAACATTCAAGAAGTAGTGAGTGTTTTATATTGCCAAAGTGAAGGTGTTAAAGTCAGATGGATGGGAATGTAACACGTCTGACCTCCATGCAGGAGACTGAAGTTTGCATCCTGTCATAAACCTGCAATTAGCATTTGCTTTTTGATTAACCACAGCCACAGTCTTTCCATAACATTACCTGAGTGTTTAGTTGCTTCACCTTAAACATAACCTAACAATTTTCCATGACCATAATGTTTCCCTAATTATAAGCATACAACACATGCACAGTTATTATAAATAACTGTGGCTCAAAAATTGATAAAAATCTTAAAACTGATTTTTTTAAAAAGCCTCAACTAAGCATAGCTATGAGTTAAAAGTCTGTTGTATCAACAAAACATTATCACAATTTGCATCTTCCAACAAGATGATGCAATTTCTTTTGACATTAAGCTTTGAATTAATGAAGGTTAATCTTAGCTAATTACCAATACTGTTTCACTGCATGATTTAAAATATGACAATACTGTTTTGTATCGGAACAGACAGAAGCAAAAGTCATCCATTGACATTTCAAAAGATGAGATATTTCGAAACAGCCATTGAGTGATTGCTGCTAACAGCTATCGAGTGATTGCTGCTTGACCTTTCGTTGTGCAGCAAAATGCTTTAATGGAGCCGCAACACCATCCCATCTCTGAGATTTCCACCTATCACACATATCCTCAGAGAGACAAAAGCTGACGTATTTTGTGTCTCCTGTCAAAATACTGAAAAGTGCATGTCTACAGTCGACACACATCAACATATTTTCATGAATGTACATGTCAGTGTCTGTTTTATGTGTGGGAATGTGTGTGCATTAATGCAGCAGGCAGTCTGGGTAAACTATAAAAACTGCCCTATATGAAGAGACCTCTGCAGAGAATTGAATCAAAGGAATTATTTTATTTCCCATCAAAATAAAACATGTATGGAGTGTGTGTGTTTGTATTTACAGCAGTGGAGAAGCATGAGCAAATATCATGTACTGGTGAAATTAATTTGAAAATGAAATTAAAAAAGGGAGGACAATAAAGTTAGACACACCTCTCAATATAAGGTGGAGTACAACATCACCTTTAACTATAATACATGTAGTTAATCTAATTCAATTTACACATTTCCATGAACTATCTTTTAAATTTTATCAGAAATTGCAAAAGAAAACCTGTTTTTATGAGAGATTATTAGGGGTAAATGTCTTTGTGTTAACATGACTGTATAATCCACAGAGATTTAAATGTGTAATGTGTATGATGACCTTGATGACGGCCACTGACTGAAGTGTTGCTGGAGCATTGAAATTTTCAGATATTTTCCCTTTCCCATGTGCCAGTAGGTGAGGAGCCAGGAATTCTTGTGCCATGACTCCTACTTTAATGAAATGAAAGCATGTTTACTTCCTTTATGTGATGCAGATTGTGCTGCAGTGGGATGGTTGTTGCTGTGTGATATAATGTAGCTGTTTGAAGCCAGACAAATACAGTTGGGAATTTGACCAGAGCAGGCAGCAAAGTGAAAATTTGAAACACCTTCATATTTTCCTGTGTGTGTAGACTGACATTCCTTTTAGCAGCTGAAGCTGCAGTCATTGACATCTGAGTTTCGTGGTATCATTGTACTGATGAGCTGTCACAGTCTGTCTCTGAGCAGAATGAGAATGAAATCATATATATAATAAATCGAAATGTCCACAAGGTTCACTGTCAGAAATGTTCTGTTTGAAAAATAGAGGGGAAGAGACAGAGAGGAAGCAGTTTCCTGAACATGACGACAGGTGAGATGAGGAAGATGAAATGAAGCCAGAAGTGATAGAATCATGTACAGTCGTGTTAGCGATCCCATAAGGCTTTAACGTTCATTACATACCAACTTCTTAGATTCTCACCTCTTGCAGCATGTATGGTTGCTGATCCATTTGCCCTCTGACCCTCCATGAAGAGGGATTATTTCCCTACAGGGATCAATACTGTTATCATATTTGTTGGTGGTGTTTTCCTCTAGGTTTAAAACATACCTGGTGCTTCATTTCTACCACTTTCTCCCTCAGGCAACAGAGAGCCATCTACAGCAATTTTTATAAAACGCATAAACTTCGCACAACCCTATCAAGCAGGTTATTACTATTCCTGTCCTTTCACACAGACTTTTACTGTGTTTTTGATCAATGGCTGGAGTGTGGCAGTAATGGAGCCGAGGCTACGGCTTCCATTTTTACTGGGGACACCCACACACTATAAATTGTGTGCACTCATGGCCCAGCGAGATGCATTTGATAAAAGCATCCACCAAATGGAATAATAGATCAACTTTTTCTTTCAACAGTCCCTATTCCTATTTGTTTGATCTGGCTTTATTGTGACTATTTATGCAGTTTATTCTGCAGTATGTGTGTGTGTGTGTGTGTGCATGCGCGTGCTGCTGCCTTATCTTGGAGCAAACACAGTTTAAGGCTTTAATTCAAAATAAAAACACTGCATTACGTCTCTTCTATAGCCAGAAGCACTACATCATAAAGTTTGTGACTTTGGAGGAGAAAAAATAACCTAAAAATACCGCCTGATTTATCATTTAATATTCCAAAAATATGGATTCAATTGTCAAAGATAAAGGTTTTAAAGTAGCAAATTATGTCTCTAATGCTCTTGTTTAAGTGATGTCCCTTTTCTAAATACAAGGACAAAACAAGCAATAATTTTTTTTTTGAAGTGGTGCTCTGGAGGGGTTGTAAAATTTCACTAATTCATTAAACACACACTTGTTCATGCAGTATAATTATTTTAATCAGACTAACTAGAAGGCACAGAGTGCAAACCTCTTCATAGCTGAAGTGTTCTCCCGCACCCTGCTACACTTAAAAGCTTCAGTGCTGTCACTTTAACTTTAAGTCAGACTGATTTCTTGGCCTTGCAAACAGCCTCAGGATTTTAAAAAATCCAATCTTTAATCTCCGCTCTCTTCAGAGTTATGGTTAAAACATGAAATCTATCTAATGGCAGAAATCACAGAACTAGATCACCTCTAAACTGTAATCAGCCGTTGTTTGGACCTTTGACAAATGGGATGTCAGAAAATTAGTATGTACAGGAGATTTTCTCTTCTTCTCATCCATCTTTGTGCTCTATCAGGCTCAGACCGTGCTGTTGTTTCACCAGGCTGACTATGCAAGAAAGTATTAAACTGCTGCTGTAGGCAATTCAATACTTTATACCTTTTAAGTTTAAATGTCAGGTTTTCAGGAAGAGCTGCAGTGAAACAGCTGTGTGCTAAATTTGACATTCATGCTATTCTGACAACACAATTTTGATTGAATCTTCTCAAGCCATACCACAGTAAAATCCTTAAATTCTATTTCAAAGCCATAAATGCAGCAGATTTGACTGTATCGTGAAGGCAAATGAAAATATTTGATCATGATTTTGATCAAGACTTTTGAGCATGACTATAGGTATGGCAAAGTTGGTTGCTCCACTACTTTGATCCAAACTGAAAGGTCTCAATAACTATGACATGGTTTGCATTCATGATCCTCAGAGGATGAATCTTACAACTTTCGGTTGACTTTTCAGTTTGTTCAGTTCTTTTTTTTTAATGACTAAATCCCTTCAGAACTAATGACATTCCCATCAGCCTCAGCTGTAGTTTGTGCTAATTTGCAAATGTTAACATGCTAACATGCTAAGATGGTGATCATGGAAAACATGTTGGCATGTTATTATTATATAGTATTGCCCTGTCATTGTGTCTGCTACATGCTATAAAACACATACAGTGTATGAAGCTCTATAAATGTACTCACTCCCTTTAAGATTTACCATTTATTTTTCCTCCTCTTTTTTTGTCTGAGCCTCCTATAGAATAGAATAGATAGAAACTGTCTATGGGATAAGGGAATAGGTATATTTTTAACAGTCATCATTTCTTAGAAATCTTACCAGCTCATCAGAAAACACTGCACCTCTTGGATCTGCAATAAATCATCTTATTGGCTGGAAGCACACAGTATCACTGTTTGTTTTTAAGCTGTCGCCCACTGCTGTTTAGTCAGTTTTGCATTTTCTCTTCATTTTGTGATTCATTGTTTCCTGCATGTTAAGAGGATTTTCCTCCAGTGTCCAGACCCAGCACCTGACTTTCATTTGGGCAAATGAGGTCCTATCAGGAGGACTGAGATGCTGTTCTCTGTTGTGATTTAAGCTGAAAGCGCAGGTGTGTTTGTGAACAAATATTGTAAAAACTACTCTCCTGTCATCATTCACCAAGGCTGTTGGTCCTACTCATAACTCAGTATATCAGTATATCCTGTAGGTGCAGATGCATCCTCTTTCTCAAAGTCTTACTGTTTTAACATGTTATATTTTAAATTATTATGATGTTTGTAGATGTATCTCCTCTGCACAATTTTTGCCCCTTTACTTTTTAATGAAAAACCTGACCACTTGCTCCCACTAAAACTCCCAAGTCATTATTCACTGTCTTTTATTTTACGTGTCACTACTTATCTCTCTATAGGTCCAGACACATTTATCTTCCTGTCTTCTTTCTCCCATCCAGTCCCCCTCCTCCTTTAGCTGCTGACTATCTTATGAATCAACTGATTAAACCAGTCTCCCTGTGAAAACTGACTCCCCTGTCATTGTTCACTCATCCTTTCAAACTTTGTCTCCTTTGTACCTTTGTCATCATGTTCCAACTATAGATGCAGACATTGGTTTTCCTCTGTCCTCAATTCTCTGTGCCTGTCTTCTATTATTAGTATCACTGCCTAATCTGCATTTGTAATTTGCATTTTTAATAAATACATCAGTATTCAGATATCATCCACATTGTACCCTGTAATATACAGAGTAGGTTTTATCCCAGTTTAATTGCATAATGTGATAATGCTAAAGGTTTATTTTTGGAAATGCACTTAAGTCACATTAGAAAATTTATATCCATTTTCTCTCTGTGCACTACCTCTTTGTCAGTAGTGAAAAAAGAACTGTGTTTTAATTTGATACTGTAGCTACCAAGATGCCAATTCATCCAAGAGTCACCAGGGCTTTGCTCATTATAGAGATACAATAGAACTCAAACTTAGATCCCTTAAGGACAGGACTTTTAAGATGTAGTCATTGAAGTCATTTAAGCTGCAGTCATTGCTCCCGGTGGTTGTTGCTCAAGAAGCAGCTCCAGGCTAATACATCCTGGATCTACTGTATTGCTGTACTGGGCTTCTCTCTAACCACTTTTGCGGTCCCCACTTACAATATTTCAAGATATATAATTAACTTTTTCTTTTATTTTCTTCCTGTCTTCTTCTTTTTGAATGCATATAGGCGTTGAGTGCATCGTGGTTTTACCTGAACCTAGGAGTCACTGGGATCCTGTATTCGGCACCTGCGTCTTCCTCTTCTCCTTCCTTATTCCCGTGGCTATTATCAGCATCTGCTACAGCTTGATGGTCAAGCGCTTGCGCAGTGTTCGCATCCTCTCAGGCTCCAAGGAAAAAGACCGTAACTTGCGTCGTATCACCAGGATGGTCTTGGTGGTGGTGGCAGCATTCGTCGTCTGTTGGACACCCATCCAGATCATGGTCCTGGCTCAGTCACTGGGCTTCAACCTGAGTAGCTTGTTCACACTGGTCCTGATGCACTTCTGCATCGCACTGGGCTATGTCAACAGCAGCTTGAATCCTGTGCTCTATGCCTTCCTGGATGAGAACTTCAAGCGCTGCTTCCGCGAGTTCTGCCACCCATCACCTTTCCGCCTCGACACCCAACAATCAGGCAGGATGAGGAGCATTGCCAGGGAGGTAGCAGCAGCGTACAGCTGCAAGGCCGGAGATGGTGGGGGGCCTGGGGGAGGAACGCCTAATCCAGCATGACTAGGCGTGGAACTCCCCTTGGTGGGGGTAGATCCCCCACAAAGGAGAGACATCCAGGGTACAGGGAACTCCAACACAGAATTAACTCAGATCACAGCTCTCTAGCGGCACGAGCCCTCCCGTCCCCCAACTAGAAGACTGGCCTGGGGCGGGGGGGAGGGAGATGAGGAGGACGGGATTGAAAGGAAAAGAATTTAGGAATAAGGATGGGGATGACAAACATAGGACCCGTAGGGAGCTTATGTGGGTGGAAGGAAGTGGGTTATGTTGAAAGACTGGGTAGGAAGGGTGGTAGACTTTTAGGTATGAGATAGTGCCAGATATGGAAGTAGCTCAAACCATTCTGGATCCTGGATCTCGGAACAGCTATGGCCTAACTTCACTGAGGTGGTAAGATGTTGTGGAAATGAGCTACAGACTTTAGGGAAACTTTAAGACTTGCTTCAGGATTCAGTGGCAGCGTTTCATCCACATGTTGACATCCACCTTTTTTGAGGTGGATGTAAACACAAAACAGGTGAAAACATTATTTGACATTTATTGCAGCTCCAAATCAGCACCCTCTAGCTCTGCCAACTGAGGCTGATACCCAGTTTGCTGCAGCTTTAGAAAGATGCCTAACTTGGTTATGAGAAGGCAGGAGTTTGAGCTAGATATTTGGAGAGAACTTACAAACAGCAGGGGATTAACTGAAGGAGCTGCTGATACCAAATCTCTGAAACCACCACGCACTACTTTTGTGCTTGTAGAAAGAATATTAACAACATTGGAAGAATGGATTGTGGCCGTCTGGTGGACCATGGACTGAAGACTTGCCAAGGAAGAAGTAAGGAGGAGTAAAGTTTTCTGGAGGTGTGAAATGGTTGATAAACACTTTCACTACAGTTTATTCTATCTTCACCAATTGATGTTTCAGTCCTAAGAACTTGGTTCGAAGCTGTGGACAAAAGACCCTGTGGCCCATACTGATCTCAGTGTTGGGTCTTCATCGTGATGGGTCCTGTATGGGTCAATGTAAAAACAATTCGTAATGACAATATGCTGCTGAGCCCTTATCAGGACTAAATGGGCATATAAAATGTAATGTGATATTTGAGAGTGTTGTCAGGAAGTTGGATGTAATATCTAAAAAAACAATAGGTGGCATAAGGAAGAATAACAATGTGCAACAAGCTACTCTTGAACAATACTTCTTAAACTGTGTCTATGGACCCAGAATGGGTCACATGAATGTTATTTCTCATAGAAGCAACATTTCTCAACGTGTCCTGAAGCAAAATAAGCCTAAGGAATCCTGTCGTAAAACAAGTTTCTTAGCGTTTTTGTGATTTTTGAAAACTTTTTATGCTCATCTGTGGGGAGTTTGGGGTGGGGGGTGGGGGGGCGTCTGGTGAGATTGTAAAATCAAAGAAACACAAACACTCAACAAGGGATTCAGTTTTGGGTCAAAGCCCAGCAGGGGTATTAATGCTTTTCTTCTTGTTGTTTTGACAGTGCCTGTTTGTGGTGGTTCCACACATGAAATGTCAATTAGCCTGTATCCACAGGTAGATCTACCTGTATCAAATTTGCAGTTAGGACTTCAAAAGTTTGTTGTTAACAAATCATTTAACATGACCTGGGCAAAAACAATGGGCTCATTAAAGCTGTTTGCTTCAAGCACTTAGGGAACATAGAACACCTTACAATACACCTGAACCCTGTAATTTGTCAGATGACAGTGAAGTGATTACTGGTCATGAATTTGGTCCTCTTAGCTGGAAGAAATGTCTGTGATTGTGCCATCAAACCCAACATCTCTTGTAGAACTTTTCAGGTCAACACGTGTAAGAATTAATATAAAGAAACACATCATTTCCCCAAACATGCCAAACAGTGTCAAAATAGAGACTGTCCTCTTGTTAAAAAACGAGCCCACAGGTTGTCATGCAGCCTGCAAGCAGCTTATTATCACCTGTAGTTACATTTTAAGGAAGTAATGTTTTCCTCAACCTAACCAAGTAGTTTTTGTGCCTAATCCTAACCAAACAGTTATCGTTCCACAACCTTAACTGTGAGTCTATTATTGTTATCTTGACAACAAAGGTCCTGTTAGTCTACCAACGGTATGCTCCTATGGGTCCTTTCCAACAGTGGCCAACAACCTGTATGGTCATTTAGGTTGGAAGATTCATTGAAAATAATTCAAGACTCTCATGAACACTCAGCAGTAATAATGATTAGTCAGGCTGCCTATCATTTGGGTTTCATCAGCTCTGATTCTGGCTCTTACTGAATCCTGTTTTTGATTCTCTGCATCTTGCTTGAATACAAACCGAAACCAAAATATGTTGAAAGAGCAGATTTGGCCATCCATTAACATTTGGTTTTCATAAATTCTGAATTATTCTGCTCCTTTTCTGGTTAAAATATAAAATGAATGAAAATATAAATATTCTCTATGATTCCTGCCATGCACAAGTTCAGTGTGTGCTGTTTCATACTATTTTTTCTTTCATGAGCTAGAACCTCCTATTATTATGCTGGATGATTCTGGGGCGTTATGACTATAAATGGGATCATCACAAACATTGCAGTCTTATACCTGCTACAGAAAAATATCACCTTCCTCCCTGTGTGAAATGATTTTCCTGCAGTGACTAGTCCTGCATTTCTCTGTTACCACTCTCTTTTGCAAAGATTAGTCACATATTTTAGCACTACCCCTGACTGTCATATTGTGGACACTGTATACAAGCAGTAATGTTCCTGAACTCATGCCGTAGACTGAAGTGTACAAGGAAAAAGAAAAACTAAACTGTGGTTCTGGGGAAGTGGAACCATGGTCCACATTTTTACGGACGTTTTTATAAATGTGTGTATGGTTCTAATTCCAGCGCAGTTCTTGATACACAGCCCTGACTATCTTTTCCACTTAAGTGACTAAATTTGATCCATTGTTGTAAGGAAAAGTCTAATACAAAGATGCTTGCTTGGAGTTTGCTGTCCACTGATACCTACCATCGTAATTAGGCATTTTAAACAAAAGCAAAGTGAACATGACAGAGGCAGTATAATCACAGATGTTTTCAAAAGGGCACATCTGGCTGCGTTGTTTTTCCCAGGTGTGTGGCTGTTGGTGGGTTGTGGGGAATCTGATGTGTAACTGATCCAATGTGAAACTGGTGGGGTTTGGGGTCGAGGTTGGGTTTGGACTCTGGGTCTGAGATATTTTGAGGTGGGGGCATTTACATTGGGCGGGGTCGGTAGAGGTGTTAACAGTGGAGTAATTTTGACTCCCAGCACCACAGTGGCAAAGCAGGAGGAAGGGGTCACAGTGTTCTGACCCCCCTCCAAGGGACAAAGGGGCTCTCTCTCTTCTTAGTGTCTTAAAGAGGAAACCAGCCCTGAAACAGAAATCTTGTGTGGTAATCTCATGGTCCTGGACAGCTAAAAATTATATATGCAGTATGGCAGTGTTAACTTTTTGAACACCTAGTAGACACTTTGACACACAAATATATAAATTTAAGTTTTTATTCAGTTGTAATTCTGTTTGTAATAGCTTTTATATGTGATACTGTGATTACCAAAAATTGTAACAGGTATTTCCGCCATGTTTGCAAAAAGCATAATGTTAGAACACCTATTTACACTTTTTGTGGCACTGTACAAACAACAAAAAATTCTCACTTTTTTACTCTTAGATTTAAATTTCAGACCAGTAGTTTTACATGGAGGCAATATAGTAGAATTTTCACAGTTTTAATTTATAATAAAAGCAGAGTCAATCACTCAATTTCTGGAAAAATGTTGTAGTAATTTCTGATTTACTGCTTAAGTTAAACTTTCTAATTTAATTTCTGGGTCTAACCTAAAGAGAAATATTACAAAGTCTTTGTGTAGCTTGAGGTTTAATTTACAAAAAAATGACAATTCAATTCAATTCAATTTTATTTTATTTTATTTATATACTGCCAAATCACAACAGAAGTTATCTCAAGGTACTTTCCATGTAGACTGTATTCTTTATATTATTATATTTACAGAGAGAGACCCAACAATTCCCATTATTATTTCACATTAATGCAGTAACACAGTTTGGATACCTCCACTGTTCTGATGTTTTGCAGTATTTGGCTACAGTTTCAGTGAGGCAGTAAAAGGTTAAACTCTCCAGGCTGTAAGAAATAACGTGGATTCTGTTTTAGGGTTGGTGTCCCCTTTAATTTTATATTTGTGTCTTGTTACTTTAGTGGTTCACCTGGTTAAGTTCTCATATTGTAAACATGGTGTTTTTAATTATTCTTTTCACTTTTTTTTCTTTACTAGAATCAGTTTCAGGAGAGCAAGTTGATTCCATTTGCTGTCGTAGATGGCTATGGTTTTCTGTATTGCTGTGTTGCTTTTGTATTTATTTTTTATTTTTTTTGTATTGTTTTGTTTTTTATGTCTGTACAAACCAGTGTCTTTGCTACAGCTACTCTTAGCAGCAAATACAATCATTTTGTTCATTTACCAAATTTTGTCTTATTTTGTTTGAGAGGAACAATTCTATGAACTTACATTGCCTTAAATATCAAGTGAAGTCTGTTACTGAAGCTCGCTCTCTGGCTGGATAAAACGTGTTTCTAGTTTTTACTGGTGCTTCGCTGTTAGTTTATACTAGTCCAGAACTGTATTCACAAAGTGTCTGAGAAGAGAACTCATCAGACCAGAAAACCACAAAATTTTTAGTTTGTATTTCTTAAAATATATCTCTTTAGCCTTAAATTACGGGCTCCACAACTGCTAAAATGTCAACAGTTTAAACATTGTTATAAAACAGCGCTCAAGGTGTATTAAACTACATGTAACCATAGCAGCAATACTTTGAGCTGCATAACCAGTGAACTCTCTCTGGTGAAACTAATCTAACGATGGGTAAAGCTAACCACAAAAAATATATTAGGTTGCCATGCCATAAGCACAATAATACACTCCACAATGTTCTAATATAGAAAATAATTGTAGGCCAAGTCCAACTGTCCAATCATTGGTTGTAAATACCCAAATTTCCTTTTAGTTCACAGTTTTGAAACTCATAAGTGAAGTGAATTTGTCATCGGCAGTGGGCTGAGAGTGAAATGCTGGCTATAAAGACGGTAGTATATCTTTAGATTGTATGCAGATGATGTTGCCATGATTTCCCAAAATGTATTCTGGCTTTATGGGGCTTTTCTTTACCATAAATTAATATAATATTAACTGAATTGGAGCTCTACATTTTGGCATACCTCTGCTATCCTTAATTATGACGTCTGTCTGTTCTATTCTGAGATAGCTTTATGAATACAGGTCGTCTTTTGTACAACCTAGCAGACATTCTGTAGGAAAAATGACCGGAGCATCAAGGACACTGGCTTCGATATGATTCATCTTTATGAAAACATGCTATGATACAGCTGTGAGACTCTTTGTGCTTAACTGTCACTGTTAAAATTGAAGACGCAATGATATTTTGTATTACTGTTTGGTGTTTTTTGTAGCACAAAACTATATAAAGAGGACTCCAAGAGGGCGAAATCTAACTTTGCAGAGTGAGCATAATTATACTGTCAATTAGCTCTGTACAGACATTTTGTTTGAATAGTACACTTGTGTAAAGTATAAAACATGGTTCTGATCATCATTTAATGTCTGACCTCTTTCTCCTGTTATTCTTGGTGTATAAATAAAAACTATTTCTCGCCAACTGTAACGATACGTATTGTTACCTCCATGCATCTAAAAGCAGGGAGATTCCTTTCATTCGTTTACATTTTACAGACCACATGAATGTCAAATTAAAAACCTGTTGAAAATCCAAATCTAGGAAGAAAAAAGCATACAATGTTGATGTTGTTGTTATTACTATTATTGCTATCAAAAGAGAAAACAGTGTCGCATTAGTGTTTTTTTGCTGTGCGGGAGACTGTCTGATATGTATCTCTGTATTACTTGTGGACTGCATTTTGCTCACTGCCTGAGTCATGAAATGAAACAGTTCTTATGGCTCCAAAGTATAGAAATTTTACCTCAGCAAGCATTGTCACTGTCAAGGCCCCATCTCTTGAACCTTGTCTCACACAGTATGTCTGTGATCTCAAAACTTAAAGTAGTTTATACACTTTGTGGGTTAGGGTTAAGTCAGAAAATCAGTTATATGCCCACAATGTCATATAATTATATCTGTTTAAATATGACCTGATGCTTTCTAGTCACAGTTTAGTACTTGTAGTGGGATTTGAATATTGGTTGTAAATGGGGTCAGATGACAGAGCTGTTTGTATCACATGACTCTGGTTGTAGCTACATAAACTTACTTGTTCCTGTTCTGCGGATGGCAGACTGAACTACCATGCTAGCTGGCTTGTTGTCAATGCATAAAGACTTTTTGCTGAAGCTTGAATTTTAAATTGTATATTTTTCTCTGCATATGAAATGAATAAATAAATGATGGCCATGACTCATTGATTTATTGTCTTGACTATTTCCCAGGTGTATTCTAAATGTCCTGCTGTTAGCTCATGGTTTGGTGCGAGTCACAATACAGGGTTCATGGTTCACATTCAGTATTTATATAATTGGTGTGACCAAATTATGACAGTTTGAAAAATGCTCAAATATTAGCAGTTCAATGTGCAAAACCTCTGGTCATTCTTAGTTTTTATTTGTTTTATTTTTGTTTTGTATCAGTGTGACACTATCTTAAACTAATACAAAATAATCTAGTTTTACAAGTAGAGTGTCATCTACATAAAACTAAACTGAGGAATAAAAAACTTTAAAAAAAGTTAACTTTAGTTAGCCACAAACCCAGTCTTAACTAGTTAGCTTGCTGCTTGCTCATTCGCTAAACAGTTAGCTCACTAAGTAGTATTTTGCATATATTGTTTACCTTGAAATTAAGTGTTTTTTTGTTTGTTTGTTTTTTTCCAAATATGTATTTTTCACAACACACGTATTACTTGCCATAGTAGGAAAAACCCATTTATGACAATGGGACAGCCATCCAGTATGTCTAAGGGCTGTGACAGTGAAGCTAAATGGATTTTAACCACCATTCTTTTCTTACTTGCACGTTTCATATTGGATAGTGGAAAAGAGCAGGTTCAATAGAGGGTTTTTGTATTCAGCCACACCGCCAGATTCTGGTCTTTAATAATTAACTTTTAACATTATATTATTATTCCACTAAGTGTGCTGTATTTTTATGTTGAGAATTCCCTGTAGGAAACAAAGAGGTCTCCTTGTCTTTTTCAGCAATTCCTTGTTATTTATTGTTTTGACATTGAGCTTTCAGACGTGCATCGAAGTGGACTGTCAGAATCAAAGGATGAACAGCTAACTGGAGGAGGAAGAGGAGGAGGAGGAGGAGGAGAAGGCTTTTCCTTGGCACCAGCTTCAGAATTTCATGTGGGAGATCCAAATCAATCAAACCTGTTTATAGTTCCAGACAACCATGATAGAGACACATCAGGCATCAATCTCACTCACAAAAGCAGAGTCCTTAGCATGTCTATCTCTTTAAAAATGAGTCATGGTTTTTAATACAGTACTGTCAGTATGTTTTGATTTAATATCAGTAGTTTGCAGCTGACACTGCCTCCTACACTCCACACACAGCATGATGGCAACGTTCAGTTTAACAATTATTTTGTACTCTGAAATTATTCTGCTCCAACATTAAACATGGATTGACACAGAGCTCCGTTATCAGTGCTACTAGTGGTTAGTTAATCACACTCACACAACTACCAATATGAACTGAACACACCAGACACATTATTAAACTTTATCAACAAGGAAAAAAACTGTCCGACTGCAATGACAGTGATGACAGTCATTAGCAACAGGGACAAGCATCCCCAGAAATAGATGAGGAGACAGATATAACATTAGTTAACATCTTTATTCTGTGGGTAGAGCAAAATGCATGTTTCCCTGAGGGACACAATGTGAATAATAATCGACTGAGAGTTTTTCCTAAACAACTACTTGACCTTTTCAAATAGTTTTTTAGAGTTCCTGCCTCATACATTTCGAAGTAGTTGTGAGAGGAAAAAGGTTAAAGTAATTTCCCCTGCCACCCTTTCAGCCCTGAAGGTCATCTGTTTTCAGATCTGTCCTGAGTTTGCAGC